>NC_083461.1:7963070-7965570 GCF_030014155.1 Tachysurus vachellii
ATTTTTTCAGATTTGAATTTATGAATATTTGCTTTTTAGACTTTTGTCATGAAACAATAGAATAGAACAGAAGCCTTTATACTGTCACATACATTACACTCACTCTCTCACTCATTTTCTACCGCTTATCTGCACTACCTCGGGTCACGGGGAGCCTGTGCCTATCTCAGGCGTCATCGGGCATCAAGGCAGGATACACCCTGGACGGAGTGCCAACCCATCGCAGGGCACATACACACTCTCATTCACTCACACACTACAGACAATTTTCCAGAGATGCCAATCAACCTACCATGCATGTCTTTGGACCTGGGGAGGAAACCGGAGTACCCAGAGGAAACCCCCGAGGCACGGAGAGAACATGCAAACTCCACACACACAAGGCGGCGGCGGGAATCGAACCCCGACCCTGGAGGTGTGAGGCGAACGTGCTAACCACTAAGCCACCGTGCCCTCATATACATTACAATTTTCACATATCCCAACTTTAAAGGTTGGGGTCAAAGCGCAGGGTCAGCCTTGATACAATGTCCCTGGAGCAGAGAGGGTTAAGGGCCTTGTTCAAGGGCCCGAAATTGGAAGCTTGCCAGAGCTGTGGCTTGAACTCTGATCAACAACTCAGCGACTTAACTGCTTGAGCCACCATAGGAACAGTAGCAGAAACAAATATAGTATATATAGTATGCTATATAGCAGTGTGTGTGTGTGTGTGTGTGTGTGTGTATACATTTATATATATTAATATATATTTTTATTAGCATTTTCTAAAAAAAATACAACAAAAAAGATGAAACTAGAAGCAAAACAAATGAATCAGTGACTGTGTACATGGACTGGACAGGTAGATTTATTCTTAAACCCATCAGATGTCTTTTTGTGTTTATTTTACTGTTTTATATATACTGTGATTGTGTTGCTGTGAAACATTAGATAATCCGAGAACCATTAGATGATGAGGGAGAGGCTAAAGCTGAACTCCGGTCACTGAGCTTGAATTGAGAGCTACACAAAGTAAGTGTGTAGCTCCTGAATGTCACTGCTGTTTTACTGGATTTACAGCGTACACATGTTTTTAGCTTCATAAACCGGTATCTGTCCAGCCAGTGAAAGCTCTCATCATAAAACAGAGGCAACTATATGACATAAAACACTCTATGTGGGAGCTTTATATGCTTTTAAACCTTTTAGCCCTGCAGCTCTGTGCATGTGATGATATCAAAGATGTAGCACAGAAGCGGGAGTAAAAAAAAAAAAAGCTGTGTTCTGTGTAAAAATGGATGGATGATGATCCTAAGCTGCTTATAGTGGATATGCCTTTTTTCCCCTCACAAAATAGCTGCATGTTTACATGAGAAATATGGTGCAAATGCTGTTTTTTTATGCCTGATGCAGTTCCTGTATTATGTCCTTGGTATTTATCTGTAGGACCCTGAGACACTCGGGTCTTTTGTATGTTGCCTATTGTGGGAATGCAGCAAACACCACAGACGCTTGCCTGAGAAAAAAAAATAGTATAATCGCTGCTCAAATCACACTATTTACAATCTGTTTGTTGAGGAAAACATGAAGGAAGTGTTGACAGTCAGACCGTCTGTTCTGCCAAGAGATCTGGAGTGAATTGTACCTGTTTTAATACCCTGCTTATCTAGGATTAACATGTTGTTGTTATTATTATTATTATTATTATGTCGCTTTGTAGAAGCCAACATTCTGTTTTCCTATTTCAGCTTAGACAAAAATATATAAAATTTAATGCGGCCTAGGGTTTTCGAGCCACATGCACCAAATACGGATATGTTGTAGACCCTGGTCTGAAGTTTGTTGCTATGACTTTTCTAAGCGATACGAGATTACCGGTACTTCCGGTACTCTCCTGGGAGGGTACTTCCCATAGACTCCCATTATAAACTTTGGAGGTTTATAACTCGGCAAGCTTTCGAACTATCTACACCAAACTCGGCCAGCTCCTTTAGGGTGATACTCTGAACAAAGGTTTAAATTGGTGTACCGACTGGCCTTTCGGTTGTGCCGCAGCCCCACCCCCCAAAATATGCAAAATCAAAAAACTTTTTACAACATGGACATGTGACATATCAAAACAGTCAGAACAATGAGGGGAACTTCCTCACGTGTATTCTGATCATGTCACGTGAAAATAAGAAATTTTGCACATCATCGGCATGTGACATATCAAAACACTCAGCACAATGAGGGGAACTGCCTCGTGGGTATTCTGATGACGTCACGTGAAAATCAAAAATTAGCACAACATGAACATGTGACATACTGTATCAAAACGCTCAGCCCAAGGAGGGGAACTTCCTCAGGAGTATTTGGATGTCACATGCTCGTCTCCACTCGCCTCCAAATGTTTTGGCACCCTATCTTTCTGTCCACTTGCCTCCAAAAGTAACACTGACCCTTATGTCAACTCGCCTCCAAAAAGCACCGCCTTTGCGAATACTTGCCTCGTCAAAGCCAACAAATCTAGTTATTATTA
>NC_083461.1:7968070-8020570 GCF_030014155.1 Tachysurus vachellii
TTTTTTTTTGATCTCGTAGCTTTGCTTTAAAGCTGACATCAGAGAAAATGGCTTTAAACACCAACACACTTCTCCGATTGATTAAAAAAAAAAGAATTATAGCAGAACACAGGTGGATGCTGATGCTTTGTGTTGTATTACTGAGAAACAGGAAGTTGAAAGTGCTTGTTCTTTTTGTGAAATCCACTTTGAAGCTGTTGCCGTGTCTGAATGCACACTGAACAGCGGGAGCTTTCTCTGAGCTCCAGCACATCGAGCCCGTAATGATTTCATTACATGATATGAACCTCACGTACACCGAGCGTATTTGCACATGCCTTTAAGAAGAGTATCACATGACCTTCAGGAACCCAGAACTCAATTTCACGCTGACTTCTTATAAAGCCAGCACCACCTGCTGAGTGACCCATAATCTAAAGAAGGTTTTTAATCACCAGGCCCCAGTGAAATTAATCAGCCTAATTGATCATATCATGAGCACATGCATCATTAAACACCCTTCTATTTCTGAGTGTAGGTCATTTTGTTTTAGTTTGTTTTTGAAACTTTTGATTTAAATTTTTTTTTATTTATTTATTTTACACATTTTAGCACCGTGCAACCATCAGATATCTGCACCCTATTATTTGTGCTGCTTTGCTAAGAGCATCAGGTCTGTCTCCAGAAACATGATGCATTATGTTGCTCTGTTTTGACGGGCAGGAGATACTCAGAAAATCAATCTGACAACAAAATGTTTTACCAGTGCACGCAAAGCGGAGATGAGATTTTATTTATTTATTTATTTTATTTTTTTATTTTTAAGCACAGTTGTTGTGGTTAAGAAATAAATAAACCTTTTTCCCTTTACTTTAAAGGTGGGGTCTCCGATTTTTGAAAGCCAACGTTGACATATAAAAATCACCAAAACAAACACGCCCCTAACCCAAACGGGTCCCACCCCTGTATTGATAGCTCCGCCCACACATAACATACGTAACCCAGGCAACTAATGGAAAGAAATGTCTTTATCATAGCTGAAGGGAAGAACAATACGATTGCAGATAAACAAAGTGTGAATATGTGAAAAACTTCCTGCTCCTTCAGTTCTCTCCAGCGCTGGAAAGCTGATCCTATATTAACACGTCCTACTTCTTGCCTTATCGTAAGCCTTTCTTCTCTTTCTTTCTTTGTTTTTATCCTCCATGTCAATGTTAAAACCGCTTTCTGCTAATGTCACACATGCGCACTGAACACTCTCTCTGCCCATATTGACAAGACACGCCCCTTTCTGCTCATTGGCTACACGTTTGTTTTGATTTTTGTTTATTATCGGCCCGACTCAGTTTTCTGAAGCATTTCTCAAAAATCGGAGACCCCACCTTTAATTTACTTTATTATTATTTTTTTTAAGTCAAACATTATTTATATTCTTCTAAATCTTTATCACTCTCTTTCCAACTAAATAAAAGTAAACTAAATAATAGTTTGTAGCTGAGTGGAATTAAGCAACCAACCACTATGCCACTCAGTAGCACTAGAATAAATACGAGTAAATGTGCTTCTCCTGATCAAGAACTAATGTGTAATAATTAGCAAAGAGTGGAGCGCATCTGCAGGAGAAGGACTGGAAAAGGAAGCAAGGAGTGACACGTGAACCAGTGATTAGAGGTTTACACTAAATTATAATAGAAATATTCCATCAAGCTTTTTTTTTTTTTTACCTGAGGGTTTTTTTTTTTGCTTCTGAGACTCATGAACATGGTAGAAGAATATCACATATACATTACAGCACAGTGAAATGCTTTCTTCACATTTCCCAACTTCGGAGGTTGGAGTCAGAGCACAGGGTTGACATGATCCAGTGCCCCTGGAGCAGAGAGGGTTAAGGGCCATGCTCAAGGGCCCAAAAGTGGCAGCTTGGCAGTGCATTGGCTTGAACCCTGATCCTACAATCAAAAACCCAGATCTTTAACCACTTGAGCCACCACTGCCGCACAGGCGAGTGATATAAGGACGTCCTCAATAATGCAATAACTCAAAAGGGATCTTCGAGCGCACAGCATGAAGGCAGCAAGCTTCAAAAATCTGTTTCAGCAGCACAAGAGTGAGCCAGCTGAGCAAATTTATGCATTATAGGATGGCTTAGTGTATGCATTTTCTCCTAGGATGCTATGCAGAGACTTTTGTGACCTTTGTGTTGTAAAGCAACGTGTCATGTCTAATCAAGCAGCAGTCTAAGATTTATGGAGCGTTATTGTTCGGATTTTCCAGCTAGCCTCCACTTTTACGTATGAATGCGGATTACGTATCAGTGGTACTCACTTTATCAAAATTCTCACGCAATTAAAGTGAACTTTTGAACAGTGGCCAAATCTTTAGAGATCGATATTAATCCGAGTCTTTAAATCCTGATTGGTATTTGAATAGACTATCTGACTGTCGCTAATAAAGCCGTCTCACATCGTCTATGAAGCAGTGTTTTTTTTGTTTTTTGTTTTTTTTTAAATCTAAAATGTCAGTAACCTTCTTAGGGTTTGTTTGCTGAGCGACTAACTTGGCAAAACACGTTAAACCTCGACGGATCAACTGTTATCTTTCTTTCAGCGCTTAATTAAACAGAATGTTGACTGAAATTTAAAAACCCTGCTCTAAATGATATTGCTAAATTCAGACACAGCTTGATTTCAATTCCCACAGCATTATGGCTAAAGGTTAACATGTGTTTGCTCTCTGTGCCAAGATGAAGCCTTTTTAGTGGCAGCTTTTATATTTTTGTCTGAAGCAATAGATTATATGAATGTGGAGTATGGTTTAGTGTGGGTTTATTTTTTCTGCTGGTTTTCCTGATAGTTCCACTACAACGTCAAGAGGACTGCTCATTAAGCACATCGGAAGTGTTTAATATAGCCGTGCGAATGTCGAAGTGGTCGACGGTTAGCTGAAAGAATGTGTTTGGGAGTCACATGTGGTATGTGGTAACCTAGTAGTTAAGGTGTCGATCTACCAATCAGAAGGTCATGAGTTTGATCCCAGGTCCACCAAGCTGCCACTGATGGGGCCATGAGCAAGTTGGGCCCCCTTAACCCTCAATTGCTCAGTTGTACAAAAATGAGCTAATGTAAGTCAAGGGCGACTGCCAAATGCCGTAAACAGAACTTGTTCACAGAACTTGGTAGGTATCACCAGCTACTACTATATCTAAAAAGCTTGTTTTATTAATCTTTGTCAAAGAGCAGAATGAAATAATTAAAATAAATTCATTCAATATAAATATTATTTCATGGATTAAAAAAAAAATCGTTCATACTCAAAATTGTTGAAATATGTCAATTCCCAAGTTATGAAGGAGACATATTCCGATGACCCTGTCATTCATTCATTCATTCATTCATTCATTCATTTTTTACTGCATATCCGGACTACCTCGGGTCACGGGAAGCCTGTGCCTATCTCAGGCGTCATCGGGCATCAAGGCAGGATACACCCTGGACGGAGTGCCAACCCATCGCAGGGCACACACACACTCTCATTCACTCACACACTCACACACTACGGACAATTTTCCAGAGATGCCAATCAACCTACCATGCATGTCTTTGGACCGGGGGAGGAAACCGGAGTACCCAGAGGAAACCCCCGAGGCACGGAGAGAACATGCAAACTCCACACACACAAGGCGGAGGCGGGAATCGAACCCCCAACCCTGGAGGTGTGAGGCGAACGTGCTAACCACTAAGCCACCGTGCCCCCCCGATGACCCTTTCGTAACTAGAAAATATGGCAAATCGAACCATGACCTAGTCTACCCAGGAGTCTTAATGAATGGTGATCACTATGGGGTAGTATACTGTAATTGGTTAATAATCTAACTAATTACAATACATTTGGCTGATGCAATCTAATAGAAAGTTTCTTCAGTAAATAATCCTGAACATATTCAATAAAAAGTTTAACATTAGTGCTAACCATAAAATGAAATCGTTAAGCTACGTGTCATACACACATTGAAGTATCGTATCATATCGTAGCGTATTGTACTCACCAATATTGTGATTAGGTTGTTGCCGGCTACATTAACTTAGTTGTCGGAAGATGAGGATGGCGATGATAAAGGAGAAAGAAACCTGCCATGTGAAATCAAAAATAGTTTATCGCATAGCCATCGTCTATTGTAAGATCGAAAGTTGAACCATCATACAGTAACTCGGACAGTGTCTGTAATGTGAATGTAGTTCCTTTGAAAATGGCTCATTTTAGAAAAATGGGCAATAAACATAACTTGTACATAACTTTCTTGGATCGTTATTTCTTCTAAGGCAATGTATAATTGTAAGAACAGACAAAAAGAAGCAAGATTTTTTTTTACGATTAATGCATGTGGCACAATCTGAACAATATTTTCTTTCTTTTAGTATTATTTTTTTATTTCTTAAGCCTGGTTTTCATTTCACTGCAAGCTGTACACTGTATAAAACTCTGTATGTACATAGTTAACGGTTAGGAACAGAGAATTTAATGACTAAGTATTTAAGAAAAAAGATTTCGTTGAAAATATTTACTTTAAAATTATAATTAAATTTATTAAATTATAATTAAAATTTTACATAAAAAAATGCAGATGACTTTTATCCTATTGTTTGTTGACGTATGGAATTTTCACAGAAGTGTCTTAAAGTCCACGAATGAAAAGTCACTATTTGGCGGTAAATTGTATGCGTTTTTGTTTTAAACGTGTGTGATAGAGTGAGTCTAAGACACAGATCCGGTATCCTTTGTTTCTGCGGCTGAACATTATTACGGATTTTATTTACAATTCTTATTTCGGCGCTAAAACTCATCATCACAGTTAAATAACGGTTAAATCATCCAATTACTTTAATCTCTGTGATTTGTGATGATTGTTTATTTCCATCTGAAACGCTTCAGTCACAGCAGTGTGTTAGGAGGCCATGTGTTACTGGGACAATACATTCTTTCTTTAATGGTACCGGCTACAGTTAGCCTTAAGCACAAACAGCCAGCCTGCATCTTTATTTCTGTGCCAAGGTCATGTGCTGCTTTGCATTTGACTTCTCTGTTTAATTCCTACCTGCGAGGGAAGTCCGTCTGATCCCCGTGGACCTCGCAGGTCTTCTCATGATGTGATGTGTTGGAGCATGGCATGTAGCACAGCCCCGTCGTTCGTGTGTTAGCCTCTGAGATGATAGTTCCCCAGGTCATGAGCATGGCAGATTACTAAAGAGGCTACAGATGCATTATATTGCCAATAAATGATGGATGCAGTGAAATGAGCTCAAGAGAAATGGAGAGATTGTTCCTGGGATCAGGCGTCGCTGCTACAAATATTAACGGGAGATTAATGATAGTGTGTCCCATCCTTGAGACGTTCAGAAGGCAAAGTGACAAATGTGTGCGAATGAATGCAGTTGTGAGTGCTTGGATTAATGGCTCAGTATGGATGCCGTGCTGTGTCCGTTAGACAGTTGGAGGCTATAATAAGGTACCGCAGCCCTGCTTGTTCACACCGTATAATGAGTTTCCATTTCCTCTCTTTTCCCACATTTCTCTCTCTTCCTATTTTCTCTCGCTCGCACTTGTACATAATGTTCCGTTATGGATCTCGTGTTGTACGTCGCTTAAATGCGTCTCTGAGATTTTTCTTGCTGTACCACGACCTTTTTAAATATTCCAGCTCATTTCAGCTTGCCTTGTTTGCACTGGTTTATTAGCTGATTGTGAGAGAACTCTAGAAATAATGTTTAAGCAGGATCTAAACACTTGTAAATGATGATGGTTACAGTAATGAAGCTTCATTAATCACTGATGGAAATGCAAGTTTAATCCCTTATAGCCATATGGATTATCGAACAGGAAGTGAAGTATAACGCGTCGATTAGCGTCTCTTCCTGTATAGCGTGTCCTTTTCTCGTTCTTTGGTGTGTGTGTTTGATTCCCAGTAGAGATAGGCAATGTGAGTATTAATAAATTATCGTAGTATCTATGGCATGCCAGAAAAGTGTATTAAGATGTAATATATCACAATATTGATTTTATTTCATATTAAACGGCTTTAATTCCCAGGACAATGCCAATCGCTCAGAATCCGCTAAGAATCTGGAATGAATCTAAAGTGAACTTGCAATTAAGTTAAGCTTAAGTTAAAGCAGGGAAAAGAGAGGACGGAGAGAAAAAAACACTGTGTGGGTGAATTATTAATTGATGTGTGCAGCAATATGGAATACGCAACAGATAAAGGATGTAAATCTCAACAACTGTAAAAAATAATAATAATAAACACAACAAATATATTAGCAATGTAAATAATTTTCATCCAACACTCTTGCTAACCCTAACCCCAAACTCTTGCTCTTTTTGTTTGTCTGACTGTCTCTCTGTTTCTTTTGTCACCCATCTGCAACCAACCCAGTTGTTCCCATCCAGTTTACCACATAATGAGATCTGATCCAGTTCCTCCTACCTTCACAGAGCTGGTTGACAGTCCAGACACGTGTCCAGGAGGATGTAATATGGTGGTTTGTGTTGTACAGTATTGTGTGGGTCAGATATTGGGGACTAAACTTAGTGGGTTTAGTTTTATGGGAGTTGAATCCGATCCAGCTTCACCACTTGGACTTTTTGTGCTGCAGTGAATCTTAAACTGAGCAGTTTCCCTGTGTGTGTGTGTGTGTGTGTGTGTGTGTGTGTGTGCGCGAGAGAGACTCAGACTGGTCCATTCATCCTCCAGTGAATATAAATGTTTGGGTTCCTGCCTGTGTGAAGGTTATTGTTAAATCTGATTTGTGGTGCTATAATTTTCCACATGGTTGTAGATGTAATTGTGTGTGTGTGTGTGTGTGTGTTTTCAGACTGCAGAGAGATCCTTCTGCCACTTATGACTGATCAGCTGAAGTTTCACTTGGAGCAGCACGAGGATCTGGAGGCCTGCTGCAAGCTGCTCAGCAACATTCTGGAGGTGTTATACAGGAGTGATGTGGTGAGAAAACACGCTCACACGTGCACATATGCACACACACACACGCACAAACACACACTCTTACGCCTAACTCTTTATGCAGTCTCATGTGCTCAGAATTATACTCATGCACACGCATCTCCATGTTCCTTGTGTACAATCCATGGCATCTCTCTATTGACCTGCAGCACAGAGGACAGAGAAGGTCATACACACATGATCGCATGCACACGGTCACACACTGCTGCCACTCAGACTCACTGCTCTATCTGCACTTGTCAGTCTGCATTTAATTACCCAGCGTCAAAATTCCGCGTGCTAGAAACAGATGATTATTTTATGGGCTGCTTGCTCTATAATTCATCCCTGCTTTATGTAATATGCTGAGGTTTAGTCCACTGAGTAACACACGCAACACTAACATAGCACTTCCCTCCTTATTGTGGTAGCAACCTTCTGTCTGTCCTGATTGACCTGTCTGTGTGTGTGTGTGTCTGTCTGTGTCTGTCTGTCTGCCTGTGTGTGTCTCTGTCTGTCTCTGTCTGTTTGTGTGTGTGTGTGTCTGTTTGTGTTTGTGTGTGTGTGTCTGTTTGTGTGTGTGTGTGTGTCTGTTTGTGTGTGTGTCTGTTTGTGTGTGTCTGTTTGTGTGTGTCTGTGTGTCTGTTTGTGTGTGTGACTGTGTGTGTGACTGTTTGTGTGTGTGACTGTTTGTGTGTGTGACTGTTTGTGTGTGTGACTGTTTGTGTGTGTGACTGTTTGTGTGTGTGACTGTTTGTGTGTGTGACTGTTTGTGTGTGTGTCTGTTTGTGTGTATGTCTGTTTGTGTCTGTCTGTCTGTCTGTGTGTCTCTGTCTGTCTGTCTCTGTCTGTCTGTCTGTCTGTCTGTGTGTGTCTCTGTCTGTGTGTGTCTCTGTCTGTGTGTCTCTGTCTGTCTGTGTGTGTCTCTGTCTGTGTGTGTCTGTGTCTGTCTGTGTGTGTGTGTGTGTCTCTGTTTCTGTGTGTGTCTGTGTGTGTCTGTGTGTGTCTCTGTTTCTGTCTGTGTGTGTCTGTGTTTGTGTGTGTCTGTCTGTGTGTGTGTGTGTCTGTTTCTGTTTGTCTCTGTGTGTGTGTGTATGTGTCTCTGTTTCTGTCTGCGTGTGTCTGTGTTTGTGTGTGTTTCTGTCTGTGTGTTTGTCTGGCTGTGTGTGTCTGTGTGTGCCATTACCTTTATCTGATCTAGTGCTCCAAATATCTTATACAGTTGAGGCCAAAATTATTAGCCCCCTTATGAAATTAGACAAAACTCTTGATTTCTCCATGGAAATGACCATTAACAACAAGTGTTTTATAGTGTGTTTGTTTCCAAAATAACAAAGACAAAATCTCCACTAAGTTTGATTAGGATATTTAATTGAAATAGTGAGTTGAAACAAGAAAGGGCAAAAATGAAACGTCCAAAATTATTAGCCCCCGGTCATTAATAGTCAATAGTGAACCCTTTCTGAGCCACAACTGACAACAACCTCTTAGAGTAGTTCTTTACTAGGTTGGCACAGGTTTCCTGAGGGATTTTAGCCCATTCTTCCATTGCAAATTGCTCCAGCTGGTCCAAATTACGTGGTTTCCGAGCATGGACATTCACTTTGAGCACTCGCCACAGATTCTCAATAGGATTGAGGTCTGGGCTCTGTGCGGGCCACTCCAGGACCTTTGTTTTGGTATCCTTCAGGAACTGTTGGACCAATTTCGATGTATGCTTTGGGTCATTGTCTTGTTGGAAGACCCAGCGACGACCTAAG
Source organism: Tachysurus vachellii (assembly GCF_030014155.1). Lineage (NCBI taxonomy): Eukaryota > Metazoa > Chordata > Actinopteri > Siluriformes > Bagridae > Tachysurus > Tachysurus vachellii. The sequence continues at coordinate 7,976,804 of NC_083461.1, forward strand.
GCTAGACTACGAGCAGATTTCTGCATATTATCCCTCAAAATGTCAACATAATTTTCTTTTTTCATGATGCCATGCACCCGAACAAGGCTCCCTGTGCCTGAAGCTGCAAAACAGCCCCACAGCATGATGCTCCCACCACCATGTTTAACTGTGGGAACTGTGTTCTTAGGGTTGAAGGCCTCACCCTTTCTTCGCCAAACATAAGCAACATCCATGTGCCCAAACAGTTCCAGTTTAGTCTCATCAGACCAAAGCACAGACTCCCAAAACTCATCTTTACCTTTCAAATGTTCACGGGCAAACCTCAGTCTAGCTGTGATGTGCCGCTGTTTGAGTAAAGGGGTTCTTCTGGGACGATGGCCCTGAAGCCCACCACGATGAAGAGCCCTCACAACTGTGTTCCTTGAAACATCAACTCCAGAAGAGGCCAGGTCAGCAACAATCATCTTGGCAGATGTCCGGGGCATCTTGCTGATATCTCTGACTATTTTCCTCTCCAGGGTTCTTGAAATCTTGCGCTTACGACCACGCCCAGGTTTGTTTCTTACAGAATTTGTCTCCTTGTACTTGGCAATGATGCAACGTACGGCGGTTCTAGACACTGTGAAAAGCTTGGAAATGGCAGTATAGCCTTCCCCCTTATCATGAGCCTCCACTATCTTCTTTCTGAGCTCAAGACTGATTTCCTTTGTCTTTGGCATGGTGAGTAAAAGTAGTCTCTCCCAATAATGTGTTCAAGTGCCCTGTTCCTTGGAGTCCTTTAATGCTGATTGAATGCCCAGGTGTTGTTAGGAAGCCAATTGACTGCACAGGTGTGGTTTGAAAGCTGATTGATTAATTAGGTGTGTTTTGAAAGCTGATTGATTAATTGGGTGTGTTTTGAAAGCAAATATTCACAAGGGGCTAATATTTTTGACCACCCCATTTTCACTATATTTGATTATAAAGCAAGCCTAAAAATGTATTTTATATTTCAAAATGTACCAAAAGCTACTAAATAGCACTGGCGAATGTTTGATTATATCAAGTTTTATCAATGCTGCAAACATTGGAAAGATCTTTAGGAAAATGTTCCAAAATTCCTGGGGGGCTAATAATTTTGGCCTCAACTGTACATGTGTTCGGATTTCATTTCAAAGTGGGCGTGGCCTAAACTTGTGCATTTGTTTGTTCCAATTAATTTATTCCTGTTCAGTTCCATTACTAATCTACATTAGAGTACATTAGAGACCCACCTCAGTAAACCTGAAGTGAAGCACTCTTATGTTTTAGATTATTTTCTCTCCATTTTGAAAGTAGGTTGCAAAGGTTCATAAATAGCAGGTTTTATAATTCACATGCATCTAGGAGTTTTATTTTAAATGCATTTCCCTGCTGCGACTCGTACTAACTTCCACTTTTACGCCGCCAAGTGTATTTAAAGGAGGAAATTAAATAAAAATATCAACCAACTCTTATACACACACACACACACACACACACACACACACACACACACACACGCAGAGAAAAGCCCTACTTTGCTTTACTCAAATACATTTAGTCCATAGGGGGTCTTTCAGGTTTAAAATCCAGCAATGAGTCAAGACTGCAAATTGTAGTTTGTGTGAGTTTGTTGTACTTCCCCTGTTTGTGTTTTTGTGTAATTAAGATGCAACCCATCTCAATGTCGCTTAGTTGTTCAGGTGATAATTTGTTGGATGGTGTAGTTTTGTGGTTTCAGGTTTGCAGTTTGTCTGCCATGATGTTGTCACCATGAGACATCTCTGGTGTAGATAATAAATAAATGAGCTATATTCAAATATTATTTCTCATGTATACAGAACACACAGTGAACTGCTTTACAACTGTTTAAAAAAAAAAACCATCCATCCATCCATCCATCCATCCATCCATCCTTGTAGAAAAGTCTAGAAGAAACCATGCTCTAGTCTTCTATATTCCCAGTTGAGGGTCTGAATGGCCAGGGGGGGAAATTAAACTGGAAAAATGTGGACAGATTCTGAAAAGCACAAGTTAATAGTCTGGTTTTGCTCTTAAAACACAAAACAGCTGGATTTCTCTCACAAATGAGAATTTTTGTGCATCGTATTAAAGAGAAATCCACTCTACAGGTTGTAGAGCCTGTTTGAATGAGGATGCATCACTCCATGTGAAGAAGTGTGGGTTTAAGAGATTGCTGAGGCGAGAGTGCTCTAGAGACGTTTGATTGACAGCTGTTCAGTCTTCCTTTGAAAATATCTAACTGTTGTGTGGTATTCTGTGTATGTGTTTATTTCTAGGGTCCGACTCAATGGCATATTCAGATCATTATGGAAAAGTTGCTAAGGACCGTGAACAGGACCGTGATCTCACTGGGACGCGACTCGCCTCTCATTGTAAGTCTGACTTTTTCTTTTGTTGCGGATTTTTTTTTTCCCCAATCGGCATGATGCGCTAACAAGCCAGCGATTACTTTCATCTCGATTTCCAAGTGATCCATACAGTAACTAAGTACATTTTTTTGGCCAGCCATTATGTCATCTCTCAAGTTGTTCTGCTACCTTTCTGAAAAGCCATTAGCTGGAACCGGTTTTCTCTGACAGAAGCATTTAGCGGAGTTCGAGATCGTTGCTATCAAGCAGAACGGAAAAGCTGGTAGGTGTAGTAAGGTGGCAACCAAATGGAAGGCAGAGTGTGGACAAAGCGTTTTAGATAACCTAAGGAGGTAAAAACAAATTAGTAACAAAGGGTTTCACGTGTTAATATATACGTAGTTCAGCAGGTTCAGATTTCTTCACATGAACCTGGGGATGTGGTAGCTTAGTGGCTAAAGCTTTGGATTACTAATCAGTCGTTTGAGTTTGAATCCCAGGTCTGTTAAGCTACCAATGCTGGGCCCCTGAGCACGGCCCTAACCTTCAATGAGATTAGAACGTAAGTCGCTCTGGATAAGGGCGTCTGCCAGATGCTGTTAATGTAAACCTGGCAGCTTGTTGGATGCGGTTTATACACAGTCCGTCATCCTTATGTGAAGTATTTTTCTGAAGACCGGTCATCTGTTCAGAGAAACATGGCTGAAGACCTCAGCTAAGAAATGAAGACTTTTCTGTAACACCTTCACCTATCTTCAGCATGAACTTCCCTGGTGGCAGATGCTGGATCAGGTTTGTTCCATACCCTGCTTGGATTTTTGGTTCTGCAGCTAGTTTATTTCCCCTAAATAACGGATTTTCACAGACATTTCATGGCGTTTTGTTTCTCTGTGGTCTAAAACAATGACATGGCTTTTATCAAAAAGAAACTTTGCTGTGTGACATGGCATTTGCTGTGTGAATGGCCATTGTTACTCAAGCAGATTCTGCTGGATCCAGATTCAGGTTAGTAACTGTACTGTCTGGTAGAACAGTGTGTAAGTGCCGTATACGCCGAGCTTTAAATTTGTCCAGCTCTTATAGATTTACTGCAAAGTGCATCATGGACACTGTATGATATCTGTAGATAATAATGTAGCATATACAGGGCAGGGTTTTATTGTGTTTTTGCAGATATGAAGCTTGTGCGCACGCACACACACCACTGCTGCATTATCAGTGTGTTATTGCTAGCTGAACTCTGGTCCCTCTCTCTACTGCAGTCTCATGTCAATTACAATACAAATGATTCACTGCAGAAACACATTCTCATCCTCTCTTTTCTCTCTTGTTCCCTTGTGATCATTTTACTGTTTCACTCTGATGTGTGCGCGCGCACACACACACACACACACACACACGCACACACACACACACACACACACACACATACACACAAAAGATTGCACATTCTCTCAGCCGTGTGTTCATTACAGCACAGTGAAATACACGTGTATTATTCCAGGTTACTTCTGGCTTCTTTAGATTAATCTTAATGTCCGGGTTTGTTGAAGAGCTGGAAATAAACGTGGACAGAGACTGAAGTTGTTTTTTCTTGAATTTTATATATTTCTTTCCACCATATTTTTCTTCCCTTTTATTGACTTGAGTTTACTTGTGATTGTGCGTGTTTGTGTGTGTGTTTGTGTGTGTGATTGTGTGCAGACATGGCTCTCTAATATATTCCACCCATGTGGCCTGTGGCTTTTAGTTCGTTGGATATTTTATGAGCAGAAACTTCCAGTTTGTGTTTTCTTTGTACTCCTATTTCTCCTCCTGTCCATCTACCCTTCATCCCAAAACAATTTTTACTTTTCTTTTTTTTTTTCCTCTTCGATTACTGTCCTCTAAATGCTCGTAGCTGTCAGTGACCCTGTATATCGGTGTATATTACACTGGTATGTATACACATACCAGTGTAATACACAGTATATTACACTGTGTAAATCATGCTGCATGTTGTTTAACAGATCCACAATTCTTGTAAGTTACATGAAAGAACACACATGAGAAAAAGGATGAGTGGCACTTGTGTACCTAGAGCTTGGGGCAGTGCTGTTTGTTTAAAAGTGAGTGATAAGAAGAGGGATAAAGATGAATATGATAGAGCCAGGAAGCAGAAATTGAGAGAGAGTTACCTTTAGCCTTATAACTAATCAATGAATAAATGTTGTACAATATTAATTAAAAAAAAATTCATAAAAAAAATAATAAAAATAAATTTAAAAAATCGGTTTTCATTTTTTTCCCCCGCTCAGCATACAGTCTTACAAATCCCGTGCTTAATTTACACTTTATTAGCATGGTTAACACATTCTGAAGCTTTAAATTAAAACCTCAAAAGCAATCGTTGTCAACAAAGAAAAGGTGATAATAGCTTCCTTTCACACCGGCTACTTTTAGCGAGCACACATTCTGTTTGCGTTTATGAATATTTTATTACAAAGTGAGGTTGAAATGATGCTAGTTGCGTACGCCTTCTTCTGGCTTTTTATTTCTAACTCGTTAGCTCCTTCTGCTTCATGGCATCGTGTCATCACAGCACTGTTTTAGTGACAAAAACAAATCCTAAAATAAATATCCATACTGATGCTGAAATGTTTAGTTTAAGGAACAATTAATAACAACACTTCCATGATGCTAGCTGCTAACTGGGAACGTTGTCTGAGGAAAGTTCTAGAAACACTGGGGACAGAAGCCTTGTTACTGTTTATTATTCAGTTTAATGCTTCCCTGAACTCATCATGCTTTCATTCTCGGTATGAAGGCGGAAAATCTTTAAGCGTCTATGTGCTGTGGGGTTTAATATTTGAGCTATCTTCTTTGGTTTATATGTGAAGTGGCTTCGTTTATAGCGTTTGTGATATTTATTGATGTGTCTAGCTTGGTATATTAAGTAGTGCTATATAATAGTGTCATGTGACACGGACACTTTGATGCAGCTCTGTAAATTCTGTGTGTGTGTGTGTGTGTGTGTGTGTGTGTGTGTGTGTGTGGTGCACCTCTCTCCAATATTCCTCCTTGTCAGTCATCACATTCAGATTTATGCATTTTATATTCTCATTTGTCTTGTGCTATGCATGAGGGGAGATTTCACATCTCTCTCTCTCTTTCTCTCTCTCTCTCTCTCTCTCTCTTCTCACATTTTACTCTCTCCCTCTCTCTCACTCACTCACTCACTCACTCACTCACTCACTCACCCTCTCTCTCACTCTCTCTCTACCTCTCTCTCGCTCTCTCTCTACCTCTCTCTCGCTCTCTTTACCTCACTCACTCACTCGCGCACACACTCACTCTCACACTCTCACACACACCCATACTCTTTCTCACACACTCTCTCCCACACACACACACACACACACACACTCAAATCTCTAACATCAGGTTCTGGGAGGGGAAAAAAGAAACCTTTAGGCTGTGTGTCAAAGCTCAGAATTTTTTATACGATTGCTCATACGAATACATTCATTAACTATTACATTTCTCCCTTTGTAGTTATTCTAATGAGAATGAATAATTAATGCCATGGCTGAAATATAACCAATTAACATCAGTAGTGTGTTACTTTGTGTGCTGTTTGTTTTCGTCTCACTGGAAGCTCCCTGTCTTCTTGCTTGATCACTTTCATGTTCTCCTACGCAGAAATTTCATGTTCTCTCCTTATCCTTTTTACACACTCGAACACTGTCTACTTTCTGACCGAGTCTTCAGTGGGAGGGGACGGTCGAGAAAAGGCTGCTCGTGATTGGTTCAATCTTCTGATCGACTCTCGCTGCGAGTTCTTGCCTCGCTACAGGAAGCCGATTGCCTGATAGGATCTCAATGCATACCAAATGAAGTTGTGTATTCAGAAAACATCAGAGGCAGGAGTTCCTTGCCTTTTTTAGCAGTATTCCCCGGACCACGTTTCACTGTGTGGGTGCGGAATTACGAGGCGAGGCAGAAGGGAGGCTCTTCAGTAAAACAAAAAGAAAGATTGTAGTCCATATTACATACGTTATGCGCTATGGTCGTGTGAATGACTAACCATCAAAAGCAAACTGTGCTCTTGAGTGGATCATTAGGAAATCACTAATTATTGCTGCAGACGTCTTTAACAGACGTGTCTAGAAATCTATTTAAAAAGAAAAAAAAACTGCTTAAATTTCAGTGACAAAGAAAAAATTTCCATCGCAACTTAACACTTGTTTATTTTAACTATCGCACATTTCACTTTTTTAACATTATTTGTTTGTTTTAATAACTTGACCTGTGTATCTTTTTATTTCTGTAGTCTTATAGATAAATTGCTTGTTAAAGCCAAAAGTCCACAAACATCAAGGCTAACGATATTTACGATATACGAACAGATTTCTCTGAATACAACCACAGACACGGTCAGTTAACTGACCAATCAGAAGCAAAATATCATCACTGCAATTTTCTGGGCTGTTTTTCCTTGGTTTGATAAATGGGGACTTTTGACCCACTGGATTTCTTATCTAATGAAATAAAGTTAATGAAACTTTCCGTTGATTCGTTTGTTTTCTGAAGTTTGACTTGACCCTGAGATATGTGGAGTTAAAAGCCTTTAGCTTAGATTTGTGCCAGATTTTGCGCATTATTTATGTTTTTGTTTTATTTATTTTTGTGTGTTGTCCAGACAGCATGTTTATGACTAAGCTTGCTAGCACTAGCCTTCTGACTGAAGTATAACTTGTGCATACGATATTATTTACTTTTGCTGACTCTTCTTCTTCTAGCTTGTTTTGAGGCAAACCTCAAGTGTGACACCTCAGCCTCTCGCCAAGAAAAGCAGGAACTTATCGCTGCTTCCGTTGAAAGGCGAAGGCTTGTCATTTCGCATCTTCGATTAGCAACGAGCAAAGAGAACGTTCCTCAAATCGAAACTCCTACTAGGTGAAATCTTTTCGAAACCGAGTTGAGCAAGTGATCTAAAACCAGCGTACAAAGTACCATCTTGTATGATTACGTATTTTCTTGCTTTTTGTGCAAGTGTTTGCTTTAGAACATTCACCTGACTATACATCAGTTAGTTAGCTAGCTTGTTGCGAACAAAAGAATAAAAAAGAGCCGCCATTCTTGGGTATTGCTTTCTGAAATAATTTTTAGCTGTGCTCTACAGTATGTAAGTGTTTAGATCATTCAGTAATGTTCAGTCTGTTGCACTGACCACACAGGGTGTTAAATGTACATCACACTTAGCTGGCTAGCTTGTCGTTATCAAAAGGTTTCATCAGACTGCATAGAGCCGACGCTCGGAAGTCGAAATCCCATAAATCCGAGCTCTTACTGACGTTCCCGCTTTACTTCTGTAGTACAACCGAATGCAGCAGTAGACCAGGCTTTGTTGTTTTATTGCGGTCTACTCTTTGCTCATGACATGACCACACACACACACTGACATTACACCACTTCTCTATTTCTTTCTCAGGTTTTATTTTATGTATTAAATAACTTTTGTTTTATTTTTAAAAACAGTATAAAATGCACAATATTGCACATAATGAATCAATTGCACTTTTTTTTTAGGTACAGATATCATCTAGGTCTCTCTTCACGCTACAGCTGAACTGCTCCAACGTCCGATCCTCTCGTGTATACGATAACTCGTGACGGATCAGATCGGGTGGGATAATGCGTTTATCTAATCTAGAGTGAAAGCTGGAGAACTCGCCGTCAGACACCCTTTAGAGTTCATGATTTAAATATGAACCTGTTTGCCCTTATAAAGCACTCTGGTTGTCTCTTTTCTCTTTTCTCCATCATGCTGTTTGTGGCTTCAGAGACACTGTGACCAAAATGACTTCCTCCTCTTCCTTTTTCCTTTTCCTCCTCTTCCTCTTTCTGGAGATGCTAATAGCCCTGGTTAGTTACTCTGCCTCGTAAATGAATTCATTTCGCCCGCAATTCTTCTACAGTGCTATAGTGTAGTGATGTTACTGTATATTAGATAAATGTTTTTTTTTTTTGTTTTTTTTTTTGGAAACAAAAGCTAATATTTACACATTGGGTTTAGAATCGTACGTCTCGGGTAGAAAGCGTGGCTTGGCTTAGTTTAGGATAAAATAGTTCTTTGATATTATCCTGAAAAACGTTACCTTCTAGCTTAAACTAATTGTTACACATACACACACACGTATATAGCTTTCTGGATCTGTAAGCTGTTTCACGCGATGCTCGTCAAACATGTCTAAGGTCTGAGGTTGTTTCCTGCACGGTGCTCCTGCACGACGGAGCCGAGGAAGGGAAGATGGAGTTGAAAACGGAACAGGCTTTTCCAACCTTCTGAACCATTTTTTTTTTTTTTTTTTTTTTTTTTTTTAAACTATTTAGTATTTTAATAATCCTGTAAAGGAAGATATATCTTCATACATTATATATTAGAAAATCTCATTTCAATGCTTGATATTACGAATATATAAAAATATCTGGTACTTGTGTTTTTTTTTTTTTTTTGTTTCCCTTTAAATTAACATCACAAGAGATGTTTAGAGCTCCTGAAAGGTGATGTAGAAATTAGATAAATAGCTGCTGAAGTTATTTTGTTTTCTTCTTTCTTCTTTTTTTTTTTGTCTGTAGAATAAATAAATGTCTTTCCATTTTGTCTAAATGTTTGTGTAAATCCAAGTGCGTGTGTGTCGAGTCCACTTCATCTGGAGTGGAGTCTTAAGCGTCCTTGTGCTTTGTCTTAATAATGAGACTCTGGCCGTGTCGATATTCATAAGGAATTATACTTTAGTCCAGGGAAAATGTGGCTTTCCTTTTTTTTTTTTTTCTTGTGAGAATGAGAGGCCTGAATAAATTGTGTGTGCGAGTGTGTGTGTGTGTGTGAGAATCTTGGAGGGTGTTTATGTGAATAACCTAAGCAGAGGTGATGCACTTGTGTATAAATAAATAATAGTTTGATTTAATATATACATTTAAATGCAGGACGTTGCAGCAGCTTAATTCAATCTGGTTTCTCACCTCGCTGAATTGCAAATAGAGCCGTTTCACACACTGGGCACAATTGGCCAAAACATTCTGCTTTTCCGAAACTAAATGAGGAAATCCATTTCCCAGGAGACTCCATTTTTAATTTGAAGCAGACTCCAGCCAGGTTCAGTGTTCAGGATCCAACTTCTCCTCAGTTTTATCTTCTGTGATATAGCGATGAAAGTGTAGAAAGACGCACGGCTGGAAATGAGACAGATGACAACAGGGACGATGCCGAAAAGTGTGTGTGTGTGTCCTGCAGCGCAGTGTGTTCAGAGGAACCACAGTTTCCAGCGTGTGTGTTTCTTGGCCTCTGCTTTGGCCTTGCGCTTGGGCGTGGAGGTGTAGGCCTCCTGAGGGTAAGGCAGCGAGGGGAAGGACGAGTCCTCTACTGAGCACAACCTCCTCATCAGCGGCTGTAGCTTGTCCTCCTGCTGCTTAAAGTCCAACTCCACACTGAGAGAGAGAGAGAGAGGGGATGGAATTAAGAATGGAACAGTCTTTCTTGCCTTCCGCTGCATTTTTCTTTTTCTTTTTTCTTTTTCTTTTTTTTATAATCCCACAAAGCAAGATATAACTTCATACATTATGTATTAGAAAATTTGAATTTAATGCTTGATACTACACATATATAAAAACATTGTCTTTTTTTTATCCTCCTGTTTAAGTCAACATTATAAGAGACGTCCTGAGCTCTTGGACCTAATATTGACATTTGATAAATATCTTTTAGTTTTCCTTAGTATCCCTTTTTTTAATTTATTTATTTTTTTTAAACCTCCATAGAATAAGCAGCGGCCTTTGCGAATACTTGCACCGTCAAAGCCAACATCATAGTTCGTCGCGACAAACTTTACAAATCTAGTCATTAAATTACTGACAGGAAACACATTTTGAAAAGTAGATTTTTATACCCATTTTTTTTGGGACTGATTAAAGTCAGTTTCAGCATGCAGATTGTAAATTGGTGTGATGAAATCAGTCTGAGATACAGAACGACCTTCTTACACTAAAGGCCTGATGTAGAGAAGTGATAATATAAATCTGCATGAACAAGAAGCATCATGAAGAAGGCTAAATATGAGAGAGAGAGAATCCAGCATCCGGTAGCTTTAGAGGCCGACATAAAGACTGGGAAGTTATTAAAATGAAAGAATATTCAGATCCCGTTTAGAGATTGCGCACTTCTGTGTGAATCGCCAGTTCATATTAACGCACTTCTTCTGATACGTCATTGTTTCCATAGTAACAACCTTACATCTTAGGTACTAAATCTAAAAATAAAGGAGTTCTATAGAGATGTTATTTAACAGAGAGAAAATGGCGAATCTTTGACTGAGTAAAGCTTTCTGTGAACATTTTATGGAAGGTCTTCATTAACACTCGGGATGTTTTACATCGTGGGAAAGTCTTCAGGACGAAGGACTTGGCATTCGGACACCGGATGGTCTGTGACTTGACGAGCTTTATTAAGTGTGTGAAAAAGGACAAATGGGATGCTGTTAATGGAACGGCTTTAAAACAGGAGCTTATCTTGTCTTGTGGGACATCCCACAGCACTACATGTAACTATAAATGGATAAAAACCTGGTGTGTTGATAAGTTACCAGATTGCTTTAGTCTCAGAGCAGCAAAACACCTCTGGACAGATGTTATTTGTTGCCCAACCCCCCCCCGCCCCCTCAATTTCAGTTCGCCCTTTCACGACGTCTTTTCCTATAACTGTTCAGTCCATCACGTTTTAACGGTTCCTGGAGCGAAAGTGAAAGTCAGCTTGAATGAAAATGAATCGCTTCTAGAAATGCTTTTATTCTTCATGTTCCTTTTCTTTCACAATCCAGATGCCTATTATTTACTTTTACCAGATGAGGTTTTTATTTTTCCGTATTTTGCTTTAACTGTGTTTGGTCTCCCTCTGTTAGCGTGAACTCTTGACTCGAGTGTGTGAGACCGATGCTGTTTAGTTGTTTACATTCAAACACACATGTAGCCAGATAAAACACTCGCATACATATTTAGCAGTGACACCAGGGCCACTACTGAACTCTGTGTGTGTGTGTGTGTGCTCTGGCTGTAATACATTCTGTCAGCTCTGTCGCTGGTAAAGTGGTCCACCAGGAGGAGGGGGGTGTGTGTGTTTGTGTGTGTGTGTTTTAGTCCTTACCCTCTCTATATTGTCAGAACACACATTCACTCACAAGCATTCTGGGGTCTTAAAATGTATTAGATTTATATATAATTTGTGTCCAGAGTTACATTTTATCTAACTTTATACAACTGAGCAATGGAGGGTTAAGGGTCCTGGGCATCGAACCTACAACCTTCTGACACGTAGTCCGACACCTTAACCACTGAGCTACCGCATCTGATGCATAGAGACAAGTCGTCTTCTTTTTTCGTGTGCTAAACAAGGCTTTTTTTGGCCTCTAGCACAAGGTCAGATCTGTGTTTTTAGCAACTGCTACTCTGAAAGCACATTTTACAAATAAAAGGCTTTAACCTGTACATTTTAATGCACAGCTTTTATAAACCCTTATTTATAATTTAGGTGTCTTTATTTTTTTATTTTTATTTTTTTTAAATTTTGCTCCAATTGTTATATCTAAAGAAATGAACATGAGCCCATTTTATTTTTTTTCTTTATACACCTAACAATGGTGTTATGAATCATATGTACGTCTGATGAGAGCGTTAGGCTTGTTATCGGCTTGATAATCCTGAAATAAAGTTTGGATAAAGGGTCAATTATTAGATTTTTATGTGTGTGTGTTGGGCACGGTGCTGGTGAGGTCTGGTGTGTCTGAATTAGACTAATGGAGGGGGAAAAATCCTTTGTAATGACAGCTTCTGGGTCTCTGATGACTCTGTGTCTGGTCAGTTTGAGAAACTATCAGTCTTTTTTCTCTCCTTATTATGCAGTGAACAGTGGGGAAGTGGTGGCTCAAGTGGTTAATGTTGATCGGGTGAACAGGGTTCAAGCCCCAAAACGAAATCAAATCAACTTTTATTGGTCACATGCATACATACGGAGTACGACATACGGAGTACGACATACCGAGTACGACATACAGGGTACGACATACCGAGTACGACATACCGAGTACGACATACCGAGTACGACATGCAGTGAAATGCTTTTTGCATCTGTCTGGTATTCAAACATAAGGAATGCAATTTGGGATACAAATATAACCAAAAGGAGATAGATAAATAAAAAAATATAAACTATATAAAAAGATACTATGAAATATGAAAAACTGCCAAGCTTCCATTGTTTGGCCCTTGAGCAAGGCCCTTAACTCTCTCTGCTCCAGGGTTGCTGTATCATGGCTGATGCTGCTCTCTGACCTCAACCTCCAAAGCTGGGAAATGTAAAGAACAGAATTTCACTTTGCTGTAATGTATATGTGACATTATAAAGGCTGCTTTTAAATTTGCCCTTCAAGTGCACTTTAATAGCATTTTTCACACTGTACTTACCCCTGAGATATTGCTGCACTAAACCCCCGCTTTTAACCTTTGGTAGAGGTTAACCTGGGGTTATAAGCTCTTCTTCGAAGCAGAATTAGCATGGCTTTTCCAGACAAACATGTACGGTGTGAGAACATTACGGTTAGACGCTTAGCAACAGACATCCTATCAGAAACTGGACAGTGTGTGACATCATATGACATGAAAACCGGGACGTAGCAACACTCAACAAAACCGGCCCGGTAGCAACAGCCGCAAAACACCGAACATCACGGAATGGCGCGCTGTTATTTAAAGTAGCCAGACGCCGTATTTATCCAGTCATGGAAGTTAATATGCAAATTAGAAGGTTAAGCCAGGTTTTAGGACCGTATATAGAATGAAACGACAGATTATGAAGAGCCAGGATTAATTATTTCCCCGGCTAAAGTATGAGCAGTGTGAAAGGTCAAAGAAGATAACCCAGGTTTCTGTTTACTCTGAGTTTACAGTCATCCACTGAACAATTACAAGTATGAACATTTCCATGTCGTTGTTTCAAATTTTCTTTCCGTAAGTAAAGTCTCTATGAGCAGATACAGTATGACATCGTGAACAGTACCGGTCAGTAACGTACCGGCCGAGCTCCGTTACGTTATGAAACGTCTCGTGAAGCCAGACTCTGATACAGCGTGCACGCTCCTGTGTGGAAGGAATTAATTGTAGAGTTTTACGATTGGCTAATTACAGAGGACATTAGTGCAGTATCAGTAAATATTGAGTAATGGTGCAGCACAGAACAGCACAGCGCTCTGGTGTTTTCTGAGTTGGCGTGAAGCAGGTAGGTTTTGATATGCTTGATTATTTTTTTTTTTTTTTACTTTTCCTATCTCACCTTTCTGAGAGGATACAGTCTCTGTCTTGCAGCCTAGTGCAGCATGGACCAACCCAACACGGGGACTGGGGCTGATTTCTAAGAATAAATTAATCCAAAGCCCCTCCTTCATTTATTTTTCATCAGATTTTTTTTTTTTTTTTTAAGCTTTGAGTCATATTATAAATGTGTAACCTGTCTAGTAATTAATGAGTCAGGGGCATATATTATTATTTATATTAGCTAGCTGTGTTAGTTATTCAGGACGGAGTAGCATGGCTTGTTTCCGTACAACTGTCTACATTGTGATTAAGAGTGAGTGATTTAGCTCTTTTTTTTCTCTCACTTATGGTCCCTCCCATCTCAATGACATTGGTAGCTGCTCTGTGCTGCCAGCATTGAGCTCCTCATATTAAATTCTTTAAGAGTTTTTGTTTCATCATGCTTCTTGTGGCATACGAAGATGCTGTAGTTCCTCCGCTTGATATTGTAGCCCCAGTTAATTGCCTGCTTTGCTTTGATCGTCATCCGTGACTCTGAAATCCATTTATGTCCTGTCTTGTTTATTAGTACGACAGCGTACACTTGCTCTGCGTTCATCTTTGTCGTAAATTGTACCTGAGTCTAAGAAAAAAAAAAAGACGAAAGCGTCATCTAGGGATTTTTAATTAACTTACTCAGGTGCTCGACTCCGAAATCAGCAAATCAGTGTAGCTGCACAGAGCGTCAGAACATTAGCTTTAAACAGTTTATACAGGATGTCTCAGGTTTGCTTGTTTGTGCAGAACAGCACACATCCAGATATTTATTGGCTTGTTAACCCTCTTTTTTTAAACCAGTAAACTAGCATTCAGAAATCCACTTATGGGACAATTTCACCCAGCGTAACCAAAACGAATGATTTTCTGGCTGTGAGTCCGATCTAAAACGAGTGAGGACTCTGTCGGCTTTCAGTAAGAAACCTGTGTTTTTAAGTCTGATAGATGACAATACACAGAATTTTAGTGCTTGAAGATAACACCTTTAAATTGTACACACTTACGAACAAGCACTCGGGGCATCTCAGAGAGTGGAAATTGGTTTGATATCAACATGTACATTGAAGATAGAAACATTTGTGAGGAAAGCTTGAGTTTGTTTGGCTTGCTAGATAAAAACAGAACCTCTGTATCTTTAAAGTCTTGAGTTAACCACCATTATGGAGTGTGACATGACAAAGACATTCACTGCTGAATACAGACACAATTTCCATTTATTTACACATAAAGTTAGCTTGTGTTTAATCAAGCACACTTTATTACCCTATAACAGGAAGGGCGAAAAATGCCGTCATTTTGATCTCTAGCAAAGGAGCTCTAATCAGTGTAATACACACAGTTTTACATAGTGACAGGAGAACTGAAAGACAGAACAACTGAAAGTGACTAAGGAAGTAAAACTCTGTCCTGACCTTGAGGAGAAGTGAGGAGACATGTTGAGGGGATAAGGACACGACATTGCAGCCGCTGTCCGCTTTTGATCGCTGACCGGAAGTCCACTGTTCACTTAAGAGCAAATACGTCTCTGTAGTTTAATGTAGACCGGATGCTTGCTCACGTTATAGACCCATATTATATTGACCCGTTCTATTTGCTTTTAGAAATTGCCTTGTAGACTTCACTGTACGTAGATAAGCAGCTCTTTATGTGCGTGTTCTTTATTCACACTTTTGGACCTGAAACTTTTCAGTTCTTTCTGTGGAAACCTGTCACAAGCAGCTTTCATATCCTATTACAGAAAATGATCTACATTAAAAATAAATAAATAATAATAATAATGCTTGAACCCTACACACTGAAAATTCTTTTTATAGAATTTAAGTGAAATGAGTACAGTTGAGTAACATTGGCTTTGATTTGTTTTCCTCACGAAACAAATCAATCTCGGAGCTCAGACCCGAGCCGAGAACTGATCCCACATCTGAATACATTCCCTTCGCATTATTCTACCACGCCTGGTTTTATTCGCCTGGAGGTATCACTCTAGATATATTTCCAATCAGCACCAACATCCTCATGAGATTTCACACTATAACTGGTTTACTTTAATACTCCGTGAATTGATCTCACTCATTCTACATCATTCAGTCTAGCTATAACCCCATATATACCCCAGTGTGTTTATACCCCAGTGAGGCCCAACGTCCTGGATAGGAAGTGAAAATGAACAAATCTACTGAAAAATCAAGTCTGCTCGGGTCTTCATCAGCGAGCATTTGAAGACTTCAACAGGAAGGAATTAGTGTTTAGTCTGTAGTGAACTTAGACATTACGCTGACCTGTTAGTTCCTCAGGAGCTCTCGGTTGCTTGATTCCACTCAACTACAAACTGTTGTAGAAAGGACATTATTTACGTTTACATTATTTACTGTCCAGTGTCTCCCAAATAAGGATGAGGTTCCAGAGACCTCCTAAGGAACCAGACTCGGATCACCTCAAGCAGTTTTTCCTCTGACCTGCTCATTAGAGACAAATGTCAGAGATAAATAATAAATAAATTTTAAACTTTACGATTTTTATTCTCTCTATACTCATGTTAGAGCTGCTTTGAGACACTGTGAATTAAAAGATTAAAAATTAAAAGTGCTATACAAATAAATTGGACCGAATTAAAGTAACACAAATGGTAGAAAATCCATTTTTCTTTTTTAAAAAAAGATTAAGTAAAAAAAACAAAACAAAAACAAATAGTGTTTGACGTCTCCTGCTGTTTGCTTATAGAGAAAAAGTGCAAGTCATTTTCTTCGCATTCTGACAGCACCTTTATGTGAACGGCACCACAAAGCCGTTTAATACCATAAACCCCAAATCCCATTCCAATATATATTTTATAAGAAGAGCAATTCAGAAGTGGCTCAGTTTATTTTAGGCTTTTTTCCCATTATGGCTTCTCAACCGACGAATTAAAACTTTCTCACGCGACTGTTTTTGGGAATAGGAAGCCCAGTATACACGTTCCGAGCCTTACTGTTACAGCAAAAATGAAGTTCATCCACTTTGCACTTTGAACAAGAGATTTAATAGAAATCCTGCTGAGCGTCTTTGTCGTACGCGCTCGTTCCAAACAACCTGAGATAGAACGACAACTTTGGCAGCCTGTCTAACGCCGGAGGGAACGCTCGCTCAGACACAGGGGGGGGAAAATGCAGAGATGCACAAGATCTATTGAGCGCTCAGCACTTTTTAAGCATGTATTAGTCGGGTCTTGTTTCACGGGCCGAAGGCAATACCGCTATTAACAAATTAATCACAGCACAGACTCTTGTAATTATGCTCTTATCAATCCATTCATTCTTGCTAGCACAGAAAGTACAGAGCGAGAGAACAAATCACTGATTATCTGCAGGAGACTGGAGTGGGTGTGAGGAGCCACGGCTTTAAGCAGCCTGCAGAATTCCACATCAGTGTAACTGATGATTATAGCTGTTTATCTCCGTGTGACTGTCCTTGTCCCACGACTGCCATTCTTCATGCGTCTTGTCAGCGGAAGACAGGAACAGTTGTTCCTTCACATCAAACAGCGTTCAGTTCAGCCGTCTCGCTTCTGGAGATCTAATGGCGATGAGAGGGAGCTACTGTACGTCACATCACATGAGCACTACATTCAGTTAAGCGTTAACGTTACTAAATTACTGCGAGTGGGTTTTAAACAACATATCTGGAGGATTTCTGCTCCCAAGTCATTTGGAGTATAAAGGAATAAAAAGTACACTGTGCAGGATGTTAGAGCAAAACTGTCACAGGCAGTGATGTGATGTAGTAATCATGCCACAGAAACCTCCAACAGATACCATTGAAAAAAGGTTACGTTAATATTGTAGAATACATGTGACTCTTATTTCTCTCTCTCTATCTCACTTTCTCTCAATTGCTCACTCACTCACTCACTCACATTCACTTACTCACTCTCACTCACTTACTCACATTCACTCACTCACTCTCACTCACTTACTCACATTCACTCACTCACTCACTCACATTCACTTACTCACTCTCGCTCACTTACTCACATTCACTCACTCACTCACTCACTCACTCACATTCACTTACTCACTCTCACTCACTTACTCACATTCACTCACTCACTCACTCACTCACTCACATTCACTTACTCACTCTCACTCACTTACTCACATTCACTTACTCACATTCACTCGCTCAGTCACATTCACTCACTCACATTCACTTACTCACATTCACTCACTCACATTCACTCACTCACATTCACTCAGTCACATTCACTCACTCACATTCACTCACTCACATTCACTCAGTCACATTCACTCACTCACATTCACTTACTCACATTCACTCACTCTCACTCACTCACATTCACTCACTCACTCACATTCACTCACTCAATCACTCACTCACATTCACTTACTCACATTCGCTCAGTCACATTCGCTCGCTCGCTCACATTCACTCACTCACATTCACTCACTCACTCTCACTCACTCACTCACTTACTCACATTCACTCACTCACATTCACTCACTCACATTCACTCACTCACTCACTCACTCACTCACTCACTCACATTCACTCACTCACATTCACTCACTCACATTCACTTACTCACATTCACTCACTCACACTCACTCACTCACATTCACTTACTCACATTCACTCACTCACACTCACTCACATTCACTCACTCACTTACTCACATTCACTCTCACTCACTTACTCACATTCACTCACTCACTCACTCACATTCACTCACTCACATTCACTCACTCACTCACTCACTCACTCACTCTCACTCACTCACTCTCACTCACTCACATTCACTTACTCACCTTCACTTACTCACATTCACTTACTCACATTCACTTACTCACATTCACTCACTCACTCTCACTCACTCACTCACTCTCACTCACTCACATTCACTTACTCACATTCACTCACTTACTCACTCACTCACATTCACTTACTCACATTCACTCACTCACTCTCACTCACTCTCACTCACTTACTCACATTCACTCACTCACTCACTCACTCACTCACATTCACTTACTCACTCTCACTCACTTACATTCACTTACTCACATTCATTCACTCACTCACTCACATTCACTCACTCACTCACTCACATTCACTTACTCACATTCACTTACTCACATTCAGTTACTCACATTCACTCACTCACTCACATTCACTTACTCACATTCACTTACTCACATTCACTCACTTACATTCATTTACTCACATTCACTTACTCACATTCATTTACTCACATTCACTTGCTCACTCACATTCACTCACTCACATTCACTTACTCACATTCACTCACTCACACTCACTCACATTCACTTACTCACATTCACTTACTCACATTCACTCACTCACTCACTCACATTCACTCACATTCACTCACTCACATTCACTCACTCACATTCACTTACTCACATTCACTCACTCACACTCACTCACTCACATTCACTCACTCACTCACTCACTCACTCACATTCACTTACTCACATTCACTCACTCACTCACTCACATTCATTTACTCACATTCACTCACTCACTTGCTCACTCACTCACATTCACTTAGTCACATTCACTTACTCACTTACTCACATTCACTCACTCACATTCACTCACTCACATTCACTCACTCACTCACATTCACTCACTCAATCACTCACTCACATTCACTTACTCACATTCGCTCAGTCACATTCGCTCGCTCGCTCACATTCACTCACTCACATTCACTCACTCACTCTCACTCACTCACTCACTTACTCACATTCACTCACTCACATTCACTCACTCACATTCACTCACTCACTCACTCACTCACTCACTCACATTCACTCACTCACATTCACTCACTCACATTCACTTACTCACATTCACTCACTCACACTCACTCACTCACATTCACTTACTCACATTCACTCACTCACACTCACTCACATTCACTCACTCACTTACTCACATTCACTCTCACTCACTTACTCACATTCACTCACTCACTCACTCACATTCACTCACTCACATTCACTCACTCACTCACTCACTCACTCACTCTCACTCACTCACTCTCACTCACTCACATTCACTTACTCACATTCACTTACTCACATTCACTTACTCACATTCACTTACTCACATTCACTCACTCACTCTCACTCACTCACTCACTCTCACTCACTCACATTCACTTACTCACATTCACTCACTTACTCACTCACTCACATTCACTTACTCACATTCACTCACTCACTCTCACTCACTCTCACTCACTTACTCACATTCACTCACTCACTCACTCACTCACTCACATTCACTTACTCACTCTCACTCACTTACATTCACTTACTCACATTCATTCACTCACTCACTCACATTCACTCACTCACTCACTCACATTCACTTACTCACATTCACTTACTCACATTCAGTTACTCACATTCAGTTACTCACATTCACTCACTCACTCACATTCACTTACTCACATTCACTTACTCACATTCACTCACTTACATTCATTTACTCACATTCACTTACTCACATTCATTTACTCACATTCACTTGCTCACTCACATTCACTCACTCACATTCACTTACTCACATTCACTCACTCACACTCACTCACATTCACTTACTCACATTCACTTACTCACATTCACTCACTCACTCACTCACATTCACTCACATTCACTCACTCACATTCACTCACTCACATTCACTTACTCACATTCACTCACTCACACTCACTCACTCACATTCACTCACTCACTCACTCACTCACTCACATTCACTTACTCACATTCACTCACTCACTCACTCACATTCATTTACTCACATTCACTCACTCACTTGCTCACTCACTCACATTCACTTAGTCACATTCACTTACTCACTTACTCACATTCACTCACTCACATTCACTTACTCACATTCACTTACTCACATTCACTCACTCACTTACTCACTCACTCACATTCACTTACTCACATTCACTTACTCACATTCACTCACTCACTTACTCACTCACTCACATTCACTTACTCTCACTTCTCACTCACTCACTCACTCTGCCACTCTCTCACTCACTCACTCACTCACATTCATTTACTCTCACTTCTAATCCGAATACATAATGCAATACACCACTTTATAATAACTGTAGTAGATTTCCTAAATGGAATAAATATGGTTTGTGTGTTCAGGTCTTTATTTAATTTGCGTAACATTTGTCTGTAAACTAAATATATAGTAGCGTTTTTCAGGGCTGTACTTTTTTGCGTGCATCCTTGTGTATGCAAAACATACTAGGCCAATAAACCTGATTCTGATTAATCTGATAATAACAAGGATTCATCTTGACCCCTTAAACATTCTTCTTTGTGTCTCTCTAGGAACTCTTAAACCAGGGGGCTTCAATTTTGTCCATTAAAGAGTTAAAAAAAAATAAACAAATCCATCACCGTCACATTAAAAATAGTCATTTGAAGACTGCAATGAATTCATTTAACAAGTGGATTCAAGCCTCCTCTTGAACGAAAATCCTTTCATGAATAAGATTAAAGCCTCCTCTTTGTAGATTTACGCAACTGTTAATTTTTTTCCTTTTGACGCAGGTTTGAACCCTTGGCTATTTTCAGACCGTTTTTTTTTTGCTGAGTGCACATTATTAAAGCATACGTGTGTTCGACAGCATTACCGCTTTGTTCTCTTTCGATGCACGTGGACGGCAGATATTATGAACTGCTCACAAATCAGTTGGTACGTCGGCGATGAATTTCAAAATCAGATCAGAGTTCCTGTAGCGTAGACCTAGCTTTAGAGTACTTTAGAGGTGAATGATCATGTGACAGCGGGTGCCTTATACTTTTTAAGGCCTCCAGCACTGGTTAAACGTTGTAGCTTAGATGAGATTACAGTTCAGGCGTGAATGAGGGTGTCACTTATAAGCCAAGGGGAAATCTTCACTTTCTGACGATTCAGACTAACGACTCGTACTTAATCTACAGCGGGATACGGTCTCTAGTTCACAAGAAAGTGACATTCAGGTTGAATGTGAACTTTTATGTAAAATTTCATTCAGTAGTGCAAAGAAATTGGATTTTGACCTTCCGTTTTATCAATCAAGACTCAACATCACTGTCCATGTTAGAGAAAGATTAAATCTTAATTAAACTTACACAAAAAGGCTGCCAGAAATGTTCTGTATTTGTGTGGAGCATCGCTTGTGAAATGAACCTGATGCTTCAATACCAATGTAATAAATCTCGGGGCCAGTATTATACCGTCAGATCCTGTGTCAATAACTGAACTAACAAACTAACGTTGTGTCGCAAATTGAATACTCGGACTACTCTACACCTTTCCCCCCAAAGTTCGGGGGGATCCGCCAGAGCGGATCACGTGTTCCGCATATTAGATTTGGCACAGGTTTTACCACCGATGCTCTTCCTAACACAACCCACCTTTTTTATGAGCTCAGGACCGGCGCCCTGCCCGGGAATCGAACCCGGGTCACGGAAAAGGGTGCGCAGGATCCTGCCGCTGGACCACTTGGGAAGCTGGACTGCTCCACACCACTCAGTAGTAATAGTTTGAGTAGTGTTAACACTGAATATTCCAAGAAACACACTTCAATACCCAATGATGCACTTATTCAACCGAAAAAAACAAAATGAAGTGAGGAATGTTGGACACTTTATGCACTCCATGCTCACCGTTTTGAGGCGATGATGTCGGATGGGGAAAAAAAATCCAAAATGGCTGAGAACACTTAGAAATCTTTAAATTAGCTACATGTTAGAAATTCACCTGATTCTGCTAAAGCTAGCTGGGCCTCATTACATTCAGATGGTAGTTTATGGTCTTTAAGACTGCGCTGACCTTCATACACTAAAGTAAACTAATCTAATATTGTCTAATAGTGTTTAGGCACAAACAACAATTCATTCCCATTACAGCAGTATTTATGCAGTGTAGCCTTTAAAAATGCCTGAGGATCTGTTTTGAGTGTCTTCTAAATGTCGAATCTACAAGCAGGATCATGACGACAATCCTGACAACAGCAGTAAGTTTTCGTGGGGAATATTTAGGATCACTGGACATTACATTTCGTCTAAAGCTTGATGGAGATGGATAAGGCTGTTCTGTTTCTAACGCATCTGTTTTCAGCTTTCAGATGCACATAAGATATGCATGTGAGTGAATAATGCTGCTTTCTGGGAACTATCTCTGTGACACGTACGAGCTGATTCATCATTTTTTGCTCCCATGAATATTACGCATGATATCGAGTGGATGGGAAAAAGCTGCAGTGCTTTTCCAGAAGGTTAGCGACAGAGCAGTTTTGTCTCGGAAAAATTCTCGAAGACGACAAGAAAAAAAATATATATAATAAAAATCTTTCCATATTAGGGGGCACAGTGGCTTAGTGGTTAGTGGTTTGCCTCACACCTCCAGGGTCGGGGTTCGATTCCCGCCTCCACCTTGTGTGTGTGGAGTTTGCATGTTCTCCCCGTGCCTCGGGGGTTTCCTCCGGGTACTCTGGTTTCCTCCCCCGGTCCAAAGACATGCATGGTAGGTTGATTGGCATCTCTGGAAAATTGTCCCTAGTGTGTGATTGCGTGATTGCGTGAGTGGATGAGTGTGTGTGTGCCCTGCGATGGGTTGGCACTCCGTCCAGGGTGTATCCTGCCTTGATGCCCAATGATGCCTGAGATAGGCTCAGGCTCCCCGTGACCCGAGGTAGTTCGGATAAGCGGTAGAAGATGAATGAATGAATCTTTCCATATTTTCCCTTCTCTGACATTCCCCGTTCACATTATTTCAGGAAAGGTTTGCGGTGGTGAACCTGGCATGTTAGAGCAGAGCAAATAAAAGACGTGTTAATGAAGTTTACGGTACGAAGGCTAAGAAAGCGCTGATCTTTGACACATGCCCCGTTTCCTTAATCTGTCTCGAATCGTTTTCACATTCGATTCAATTCAATTCATTTGTATAGCGCACTTAACAATCCACATTGTCTCAAAGCAGATTTACAGAAGTACAGAAACAGAAAAAATCTTACTATATATCTTCTATCTCTATCTCTAATGAGCAAGCCTGTGGTGATGGTGGGAAGGTAAAACTCTGAGATGATTATGAGGAACCACACTCTGACTCCTTGAGAAGAACCTGACTCAGAAGGGAACCGCATCCTCACGTTCGTTTCCGGACTCGACACGAGCCGGTGGCGGTTAAGCATAGAGCGTCGCAGAAGTCAGATAGTTAGATAATTTCTTACCATCTCACAGCAGAGCATCATCTCAAAAACGGCTCGCGTTCGTGTCTGTCTGAGACCCTTTTCCCTGGTTCACACCCACAACTGCTGTCAGAAGAAAAGAGTCTCGTACATTTAGCTGTTTCTCAGCTGCTAATTGCACAGCGGAAGCTTTTTGATATTCACACGCATCCCCTCTAATTCCCTCTCAGCAGCATAGGACAGCTTGCTGTCACATAGAAGGATAAAGCAGATGAGGATGACATTCTTCTCCTCACACGATCACGTTATTGCTCTCTCTGTATGCGCTCATGGCTTTATTTACTGCAAGGACACAAATTGGCTAACTATTTCATATATTTTGGGATACCATACTTCATACATGACCTCGGGTTAATAGTTTCAGATTGTGGATTTGCTCTGATGACTGGATTAGACGACTCTGGTCTGGGTCACCTTAATAAAATGAATTTCTTTTTATTTTATTTTTGTAAATACAACAGCTTTCATAAATTAACCCTCAGGAGTCTTCTGTTTCTTATTAATCATATTAATGCCCATATGCCCCTTTTCCACCAAAAAGAACCGGGTGCTAGTTCAAAGTTGCTTCCACTGGAGAACCTTCTAAGGACCGGTTTGTCTTTCCATCGGTTAGATAGCCATCACAGAGCCGAGTCTGACGTCACTGTATACGTGTCACGTGTCCCAGCAACGTTAGCGCAGCAGCGGCAAACACAACATCAACAATGGCGGATGTTGCTTTACTGTTAATGCTCATGGCTTTGCGAACCTACATTATCATCCAAACGCGACGAATCCGACGTGTACGTGCAGCTCCATGTAATTTGTATAAACGGAGGTTGTAATCGAGAAAGTACATAACGTTATTTTATTATTAACACAGAAAATTTTGCCTTAGCATGTAGCTACTTACTATCATGTGTGCTGATAATTGATCATATTGCGGTAAAGTAAAAGTGTATTAAACATTAGTATACTTAAGGTACATTATCAAATGCACTAACAGTAGCCCCGCCCACAGCCCCTGACACAAGCGGTTCCTAAGTCTAGACCAGCAACGTTTTGGTGCTACTTAAGAACCACTTTTCCTGGTTCAGAGCCGGTGCTTTGGCTGTCGAAAAAGAATGAACTGATTTTAAATTAGGCTCTGGTTCTGAACCAGCACTCAAACTGCCTTGGTGGAAAAGGAGCAATAGTCTCATTACACAATATTCAGCCCAAATTATACTGATAATAACTACTAATACTACTAATAATAATAGTGCTTATGAAACGTCGTTGGATCTAAATGAATAGTCCTTTGTTAGGCACAACAAATGAACGCAGTATGAACGCCCCACATAGTGCTAGTGAATGTAAAACTCATGACTACATTTACAATGAACAAGTCAGATTCTTTCCTCAGATCAGAGGTTGAACAAAAGCCATATTTTGTCGTTCCTGTTGCTTGACCACTTAAAGGACACGTATCCGATACAGGACGACACCTGAACAGTAAATAAAATAAAATCTATCAAATCTTATTCATTTTTTTTTCCAGATACTTTTATCCAAATCGATTTAAAAATGAACGAGAGCGCGGCTCATTAATCCTCTTCACACGACTTGTATTGAAAATAATTTGTGACAAGTGCGTCCTCTTAAATGAGGAAATATAATTAGATGATAACTAATGAATTATACAGTTCTCGTGTCTTTTCATGCATACTTTTTTTTTTCTGTCCCCCCCCTGCCGTAATCACTTTGATCTCACGCTCGCAAATGAGTAAAAGTTTGCTTGACTTAATTCAGATCAAAATTTGCAGAAGTTGAGATCAGCATTCCTGTCACATTGCGCATGATTGATGTGAGGTCAGTGTAAAATCTTTAGGCTGATGCCAGTACGCTATCTATTTAAAGTCACGCACCATGTATTGAAACGTGAGCTCGAGGTGTCGTGTCCTGACACGGTGGTCCACTCTGATCCTTAATACAGCCCTAAAGCTGAGTCAGATACTGAGTCACATCCTCGGGAACTCAGCGTTTTCATTTCATGGTAAGCAAAGAAGACACACACACACACACACACACACACACACACACACACACACACACACCGTAATGTAAAGTTGACATAAGAACCATTTTTGTCAGTCGATTCATCAAATTAAAGGAAGACTTCAGAGTTTTTAGTCTGGTCTCGTGTGTACTGTACATGTGATTTTCACAAGGATTTTGTATCCCGACAGCAAACCTGTTTCTTCAGCACTTTTAATGTCTAAAGGCATTTGATGAAGTACTATAATCCAGAACTGCAACCGATTTCACTTAGAAGTCTTACAAAGTGAGACACGGTAGAAGTGAAGTTGGTTAAATTAGCAATATTTGGAGCAGGAAATTAAATCCCTGTATTTTAGTTATTTAGACTTTTCTGAAGGTTTCGTTGGGCATGTGTCATTGGGTAGATATGGACTGTTAGACAAATTCACGAGACCAGCTTTATGATTTTAATTTGACTCGATTCTCTGATTTATTTATTTTTTAATTTTTTAATTTATTATTATTGTTTTGTGTGAGTGTGGGGGAAAACTAAATGAATTAAAAATTGCAAATGAGCAGAGGTTTTATATTGCAATGAAGAAGGTGCAACATGTTCACCATATAAAAATAAATAAATAAATCTAAATTTTATACATTTTTCCATCAAGTTTGATTTAAGTGCCTGAGCCAGTGAAAACGATGGACTGAAACATTAGAGCTCCAAAGATGGCTAAAATGGCTGATAAAATCCTCTTCTTTTTAACCGCTAGAGCATGGTCGTGTAACCCTTATAAGAGTGTGTGTGTGGGTGGGTGGGTGGGTGGGTGGGTTGTTGTAGCCCAGAGATGTATGGCTGTTGAGCTTCACAAGTGCAGATATCACAGGATCCCCATGAAAGTTTCCACCAATCATGTAACTCTGTGGGTCAAATCCTACAGATCCTACAGAATCCCAAAGATCCAACTTTATTTACAAAAGCGTTCATGACATGATGCCCATAGACTTCCTTTATAAGCGAATTCTGACATTCTGATTTAATTCACTTGAACATCCGGGAATTTTT
The DNA here is from genome assembly GCF_030014155.1 of Tachysurus vachellii. NCBI lineage: Eukaryota > Metazoa > Chordata > Actinopteri > Siluriformes > Bagridae > Tachysurus > Tachysurus vachellii. Next base: position 8,003,886 of record NC_083461.1, read on the forward strand.
CTCCATATCAAGCCCACATTCAGTCCAGATGTACGAGATGGTAGATGGTGATGTATAATGCTCGAGTATTATTTAAAAGATTACTAATGCTTTCAAACAAACAATATTTTTCTTGCTGATGCAGAGAAAATCTAGAATTATTTTTATTTATTTTCTATCTTTTTTACTTTTTAGTTTTAACACAAGCTATTTAGTCATGTCTAGTAGTATCGGTGTATTCTTGTATACATAACAAACATAATTTTAAACTATATACAATTGCCAAAGCCTCAAAACAAAAATAAATAAACGATAGATACAATGGCGTTGTGCTGTTGTTAAGACCCTTTGAGATTATGTGCTAGCCTTAAGGGAAAATTGGCGATTTTAACGCAATAACTTTATCCCTAGTTGAGCTTTGTATTTTATGGATGACAGCCAATGATCTCTCTATAAGAACAATACAATATCTCTGAAATAATTATACTATTCTTTTATTGAAGCTGGTGCAGGTGAAAACCAAGAGTGCATTATAGTCTTTTCTGTGTAAGTTAATCCTGCAAATATAACTTTCTTAGAAGCCAAATGAATGCAAATGGAAAGAAAATCTGCTGATGAAACTTCTCTTAGCTCCTCATCGGCCAAGAATCTTTAATCAGAGCAAACGTCTTTCTGCGTCTCTGACATTTGTCTCCTTGTTTGCGTTGCGTCTTGAGCGATTTGAACGGAGACTCAAATTAGCCGCGTTTTCATCCTGCCTTTTTTTGTACATAGATTGAAGTGTTTTAGAAAATGTCTGTTCTCTCTCTCTCTCTCTCTCTCGTTGTGTGTGTGTCAAACACAATAAAAAAAGCATCCTTATATCTATCAGCTTCATTCTGGTATCCATGGTAACCAGGTGGCTCTGTGAAAAGCAGGGTTATCTGTCTTTCTCTCTCTCTGACACACACATACACACACACACACACACACACACACAGTGTTTTTCACTTTGCCAGGTTTCCACAGTGATGTAACACTGGTAGTCTCCTTCCCTCTAACACCGGTCTAATGGAATGGAAGTGTGTGTGTGTGTGTGGGTGTGTGTGTGTAGTTCTGTGCAGTAATGAGCTTTTCATCAGCGTCTTCTCTCTCTCGTATCTCTCTGAAACACAGCCCCATGTTTACAAACTGACTATTTAGACTCAAGCCTAGTAGTTAGGAGTTCAGTTGGGTAATATAGCAAGCTACAGAGCTACACATCAATCATCATCCACCAGTAACGAACTGATCTGATCCGATAACGTCATGCTCAGTGTGAAGCCAGGTTAAGTCTGTGATTATTACTTCCCTAAAGAAACGATGCATTATAAGGCACAGGAGACGAGTTTGGTGTCGATCGAGCGAACAACACTCAGTAATATGTATTTACCATAATTCTGCTAATACACTAAGGAGACACAATTCAACAACTCTCAAAAACGTTTTGTTTTGTTTATCACCGCTCCACGTGTTTGGCAGTCGCATGCAGAAGATGGCTTTTAGACGAGCATCGTAGCAGTGGAAATTCATCCTTCAAAAGATATCTGCCATAACTTCTGCTGTTTTTAGTCTGGGTGTTGCTAAATTAGTTGGTGAGCACATGGCAGTGTGGCAGCTCAGTGATTAACACATTCACATCTCCAAGCTGCCATTGTTGAGCCCTTGAGCAGGTCCCTTAACCCCTTAACTGTGCAGTTGTATCGCGTCTCATTTGTAAGTCATTTTGGATGAAAGTACAGGAAACGAGGCAAACGTGAACGTCACCTCATGCGTTCAAAGATCACCGATCTTAATTCACAACTAAAGGGAAAAAAATCCATCTGGTACCGATATAGTTTGAAAAATGAAAAATGTTTTAATTGCCTCAATATGCGTCTGGCTCTGTACCATATGTGGCCGAGTGTTTTAGGGATATGATCCATTCCTGATTGACGTCTTACCACCCTGAATTTGATTATCTCTTAAACTGCACATCCTAAACCACTTATCACTTATGAGTCTAGTTATTTCCTAAAGAAAAGACTTGAATCATTTCATTTAGAAAAACATACTGACTGTACGAAAGCGCCGACACCAGAGACCCCCCAAACAAACGCTAATTATCTCCTTACAGCAAACTTTACCATCTCCACTGCTATGTGTTTCTGTGTTAACCTTCATTAATAATAGCCTTTGATTATACAAGTTGTCCAACCTACAACTTTCTGTATTACACAATGCTCCTTGAGCTGCTGTTATTAGAAATGAAGAAGCACCTTCTGATCAATAGACCTGAACATTTTACAGCACCGTGGTTAAAGTAGCAGTTAAGACGGCTTCATCATCATCATCGTCGTCGCATTAGCACACGGCCTCCTCCTAATAATTCACAACACGAGCATTTCCACAAATGCTCCATGGCTCAGGGCTGGATGAATTAAAAAAAAACTCTGACTTCCTACAACATGGCTGTAGGCTTCCTTTGTGCTGCATCCCTGAGGACTGCTAGATTAGGGAAAATGAAATGGGAAGATGAAAAGAATGGAGCTGTTCTCATCATTCTCTTCTTCCTCCTCCTCTTACACGTCTCCTGCCTTTAATATTCTGTTCTTCAGTCATGAGATAATGCACACCACATTCATACAGTTAAGTCCTGGTGGGCTGGAGAGATGAGATGAGGAGGCTGAAGATGGATAATGAGAGGGGAATACAGAGGTGTGTGTGTGTGTGTGTGTGTGTGTAGATTTGTCTTTGTGTTTTGTTTTTTTTTGTTTTTTTTGTGGTTTTTGTTTTAAAGATCTTAATTACACATACACACATTGTTGTGATGGGATGTACAGTTAAGCCTGCTGCAGCTCTAACAGGCAACACACACACACACACACTTTCTCTCTATTTCTCTCTTCTTTTCTTTCTAAGAGGACATAAAAGTTTTGTTCCTTCCATATTTCTGCACTTTCTGAGTGACAGTTATAAATCATATAATATAGTTTCCTTGCATTTCTTTTTAAACTTGCGTACACACACACACACATACACACTCAGGGCCTCACACACTCTTACACGGAGTGCCGTCACGGTGCTGTACATAATTAGATAGCGCTTAATCCACTTTCTCTTCGAACAGAGCAGCTAAATTTGATTCTGGCTTCCTCACTGAAATTCAGCAGTCCTCTCCTATTTAGAGGATCACTGCATTCAGTGTGCACTGTTCAAAAAGACCGCTGCCTCTCCACTCCATCGCATCCTGCATTGATTCTGCGCTGCTGACTGAATTTGTGCTGCACACCTTTATGAAGCTCTTCCAAACACTGCAAACGGTTTATCCTGTTACCAGTACACACACATATATGAGCATACACACACTGCTGTATTCAGGATAGATTAGATTTGTTGTAGAAATGGTTTTAGCAGTTCTCTTGCTCACACTCTCTCTCTCTCTCTCTCTCTCTCTCTCTCTCTCTCTCGCTTTCGCTCTCCTCCTGTCTGTTATTTCTCTAGTCTCTCTGGCTGACTACAAGCATCTTTTCTCATTCTTCCACTCGATAGTTATATTGCTGAGATTGTTGTGATGTACAGAATTAAAATTGATCCATTGTTACTTTAGTTAGCTTACCCCAAAGTTTGTTTGGTTAGCTTTGTTGGCAAAATTTGGGAATTTGGTTTCTAAGATAAAGACCCGATAACGATCCCCCAATCCCCCCCCCCCCAGTGTCACATGCTCTCCACTATGGTAACTATATCTCATGGAAAAGTTCAGTAATGTGAAATAAAATATTTAACATTAGTTAATTGTTTATTACGGCTGGCACTGAAATATTTTGGCCAAAACGCTTATATCTCTTATATTATAAGCTTATATTATAACGCATATATCTCTTTGGCGTTTCTGTTGTTGCCCAAAACAAGTGGTAGGAATAGTTATTTCTTTATTTATCATTTTTTAATACTGGTTCCTGGAATGAAATGGGTATAATCTACACCTTACAACTCGAAACAAGTAAGACTAAAAATATCATCTTGTCGTCCGGATATTGTGCTTTCTGTCTGTCTGTCTCTTTCTGTCTTTCTGTTTTTTTTTTTTTTTTTATTCTGTCGTTCTTTCTTTCGTTCATTCTCTTATTTTGTTCTTTTGTTCTTTCTTTTGTTCTGTCTTTCGTTCTTTCATTTTTTTAAGAGGAAAAAAAACAACTGTTTGATAAATAGCCAAAGTATTATTGTCTATGGATACATAACGAGCTCAATATGTTAATAGTATTAATCTAACTGGGCCCCTGGCTATCTCACATTAGAGCTTTATTTGCATATTATTTGCATACTCAACTGTGATTGGCCCAATGCTTCTGTCTATAGCAGTAATGTGCCTGTAGTTTCTAAAGTTTGATTAATAAAATGTCATCAATGTTTTCAGCAGTTTGACTTAAGTTTGAGTTGAACTGGTACAATACATTAGCGTGTAGCAAAGTGTATAAAGATTATAAGTTTAGAAAAGTTTATCCTGATCATGATCACGCAACTCTTTGTCCAGGAATTAACAACAAGTACAGGTTGAATTTATGTTAGTCTGAAGCTCAAAGCAAAGTAACAGGGAAGACCAAACACTCCAATCTCATAAACTCTAAACCTCCACTATAGTTTCTTCTAAACCTTTAAGAATGGCTGGACCTAACTTGTTATTTTTCTTTCCCCACTAACGATAAACAAAAGAACTGACAAACGGCACAAGATTACAACTATTAACATGTACACCGAGTAAACAGCAGCAGCTCTAAGGCGATATTTTTGCAATTGCTCATTGAGACTTTAATGTTTTATTCAGCATTTTATTCAGTGTTGATCAGGATTTCAGGATTTTCAGACAAAAGCAATCAGACAGAGGCACTTGATATTCCTCTCACACCTCACCTGCAAACACAACGGGGCAAACACCTTTCTGTGACCGTGTCTGGCTTTATCAGAGCGTGTGTATGCGCAAGAAAAAAAAAACAGCCATTTTGCGTTTTTGTTGCGTGGATAAAACGACAAACACGTACCCGGGTTTTGTTGTTTGTGCAGAATCATACAGCATTCTGAGCGATTGTCACATGCTGGAAATATTTGTGGTTTCTGCAGAATTTAAAAAAGGCAACAAAATTGCTGCTTTTTGCTGAAAAACCTGTAAAACACTTTTTTTTTTTTTTTTTTTTATTCATGGGGTTTTATTGATGTTTTCATACTGCATTCTGTAGATGTCTTTTCTCTCTGCTTGCTATAGTTTAGATGGCTGGACAAGCCAAAACAAAAGAAGAAGAAGAAAAAAAAGAATAAATTAAGTTACTAGGATTACTGGAATTTAGAAACCCTGCAAATCAGAGCTGATGGATACTGTCGGTTCAGGAACTATTGGCACCCCTGGTCGCTTAAAGCTGATTATTTAGAAGAAAGATTTCTCTCTTTAGATGCTTAATTATTGAAATTATTATAATGATTTTTTAAGGAGGAAAAAAAAAAAAAACAATTCAAAAAAATCCATGTGATCAAGATGTTGGCTTTGTAGCTCTAGTGATATGGACATAAGCCAATAGACCTAGTTTGTAAATGGTTTACTGCAAGCAAAGCTGTAATATTTGAATGATTTAGCGAAGTGAGATAAATGAGTGATTATTTCATCACCAGTGTAGGTGACACCGATCAGTCACATCAGACATTTTAATTGAGGTAATGAGACACAGACCGCTGATGATGCTGCTTATAGATAGAAGTGATGACTAATTTATTACTGGAAACTTGTAATGTTTAATGAAGAATGACTTTTTTTTTTTCATTAGTCTATATGGAAATATTGATTTAAAGATGATTCCAAATGTGATAATAGGATAAACTAAGTTAATAAGGACGCTTAGTAAAGTTTATAATGATTAGTTAAATAAAGGATATTATTATTATTATAATTATTATTATTAGACACCGAACGACTACTAGATAAGCTAGTCTATTAGCTAAAAATAAAGACTTTAACATTGTCATATATTTATCATATTTGTTGCATAAGTTTAACTTAATTTGACTTAAATTTAATTTAAGTAAAATTTAAATGTACAAATGTTGCTTTTAGACAGGTCTAGTATTCATGTTGATAATAATAATAATAATAATAATAATAATAATAATAATAATAATAATAATTATTATTATTATTATTATTTTTTTTTTTTATTTTTTTATTTTTTTACATTTTCTTGTTATTGAGAAAAATGGGAAAGGAATTTTTTTCATATCTTAGAGGATGTGAAGAGCAAGTTACTAAGCATAAATATACAGTCCAGGACCAGATTGCAACTGCTGATGCTGCAGCTTATTTCCCCCTCTTGTGTTTTGCTCACAGACAACACACTAAGACTAAATTGTCCTGCTTGGAGCCATGAGCTTACAGATATCATTACCTTCTACAGGTTCATTTCAGAAACAGCAATCTCACTGCTTAGAACTTACTCTTAGGTCTCTTTCACACATAAAAAAGTGTAAACTGCAGCACTTCTCTGGTAAAGGAGGGAGAGAAGCCAACCTGTAAATAATGCATGCGCTGTTCCGGCATGTGTCGCAGTTGGCCGTGTCCTGCCCGGTCCGATAGGAGAGACTGGAGGAGATAAAGAGAGAGGAGGGGTCATTAGGAAGTCCGGATTAGTCAGTCCTCCCTCCTAAATCTACACGACATCTGCTTTGCCCTTCGTCATTATAAACGCAAGGTTAACACAAGCGCGCGCACGCACACACACACACACACTCACACACGTGGATGTTGCATGTTAGTATTCTGTACAAATACTTCCTGCAGAGGTTGTGCAGGACTGTGTGACTCCTGATAGGTTAGAAAAACTGTAGTGACACACCTATAACCCACCCACACACACACACACACACACACACTTTTGGATCTTCTCCCAGTATGAAGCAGGCAGTAAATAATGGATTTCAGTAAATAATTTTTGCTCTTGTTCGTCTAAACGAAATCTCTTTCTGGCTGCATAGATCATTGATTTTACTCAAGCTTCTACAGTTAATCAGCTCCATACACACTTCTAGTGGCTGCTTTAACCCTTGCTCATACACCCTTAATGGAGCAGCTACACATCAGTATTTACATAGCAGCCCAACATAAATATGCATAAGTGTGATGTCATGGATTCAGGATAAACATCAAGCAGAATATTTGTATTAAGATTTATACCACAGCACTGTTCAACTCTCAAATCCGATTGGTCAGAAGGTGATGATTAATGTTGCTTAATAGGACCTCTGACAGTAACTCCAGCTGTAATTCAAATGATTTGTATATGAGATTTTTATTTATTTATTTTTTTATCGCTGAATTCGTTCTAATACATTATTGTTTCTATAGTAACAGCTCATTCACAGGGGCCACTGTGGCAAATGCTGTATGAAGTCTAAACCTTTTCATGAACAATTAAATGAATGAAAAAGAAAGAAAGAAAAAAAATGCACGAATGTTGATACGGTGACATTTTCTGTAAGAAGACTGAACATTTATGGAAGGAGTCTCCGGTGTCCAGAGGATGTTTTGCTTTTTGTTTGTTTATGCATTTTTATATTTATTGTCAAGGTAGTGTTTAAAATAAAAAGGAGAGGCTGGTGAAAGAATCACGGTTTATAGCTTTCACACTTTAAATGTCATTATAAATGGATAAAAATTGTAATAGTGTTGGCAAATCTCTGTGGTGCAAGAGGAATACATCCAAACAATCATTCTGATATTTAAAACCGTCTTATTGATTATCTTCTGGACAGTAACATTAACTCTGTTTGTGCCAGGCCACATCACGGCACCCTGATTATTGTCCTGTAACAGCATGCCCCCAAGTGTGTTATTCATTACTTATTATGGTGACATTTATTCTACTGAGTAGACACTGTTATTCAGATTGACTAAGACCAGGACAGTGAGTGGAAAGGACCGGAGGAACAATACCCCCAGTGTCAGTCCAAACTAGATGACCTTTCTACTGATGCTGAACTGCTTCTAATTACCTTCACTTGTAAGAGATGGATTATATTTAGTAAGGAGGAAACAAGTAGGCGCTTATTTACAGGTCAGAGAGCATTCTCAGCTCATTAGTGTGTTGAGGGATACTGAAGAATAAACTGCAAGATGCTAAATCTCACATTTCCCTGTTACTGGTGTGGTACCATTGTCTTATAGTGTAATAATAATAATGAAAGGATTTTTGGTCTATAGATGGACCATAATTGACTTTTAGAGTAAACCTGTATACCAAAGCTGTATCACCCCAATGACACAAAAAGGTTCAGTTTAGCATTTTCTTTTTTGAAAGTCATTTTGGGTTAAAAGAACTCCACGTGTACTGTACATGCACTTACATTTACTGTACATTACCATTTCCAGCATTTGGCAGATGCCCTTATCCAGAGTGACTTAGATTTTCACATTTTTTCATACAACTTAGCAATTGAGGGTTAAGGGCCTTGCTAAGGGGCCCAACAATGGCAGCTTGGTGGACCTGGGTTTAAACTCACAACCTTCTGATTAGTAGCCCAACATCTTAACCACAAGGCTACCACACGCCCCACTTCTCAAAAGCTGCACTGATCAAACCCACTGATCACAGATTAATGGCTGATCTTTCTCTAGTCTCTTAAATTTGTTTGCAAAGTGACTGCACAAAGATGGGGAAATTGTTCCTATGTCTAACCAACCAATTTTCTTGCTCTCAATTCGATTGTTAGTAAAATTCGCTTGCATAATTTTATGGAATTAAACTTCATGGTAATATGACAAGCATTCTGTCTTCACACGTTTTCACTTCTTTATTTTGCACTAACAAATTTAATTTGCTTAGGTTTGGTAAGACCGATTAGTGCCAATCCTGCAGATGTATGTATGTATGTGTGTGCATGTGTGTGCATGTGTGTGCATGTGTGTGCATGTGTGTGCATGTGTGTGCATGTGTGTGCATGTGTGTGCATGTGTGTGCATGTGTGTGCATGTGTGTGCATGTGCTAAAAAGCTATGCTAGCAGAGGTAGTGACCTTTTGACCTTCAAACCAATCAAATGAGGTGAGGAGCTTGATCTTGCGTATGTAAGAGTATGATAGAAGAATTGATTTTACTAGCAAGACATCCACTCTCTTCTCTCTTATCTGTTCATTCCTCCATCACTCTCCCTAAATCAGGCTCACTAAGTGACAGTAATACTATCCGGCTCGTTTTCTCTGGGTGTCAGACTCGGGCCAACTTCACCATTAACAGCTTAGTCCACCTGCACTACTTCTTCGTATCCTGCCAACACTGTTGAGTTTTAAACTCAAGCTCAGAGTGAAAGAGGCGGCCATGTTGGCTCAGGAGTGTGAGTGATGTGGCCGATTGCTGATGCATGGGGTTTTTCTGAGGCAGGTTTGCAGTAGCTAATGGAGACAGTGATGTATAGCGTTGCCAGAGGAGCCCAGGGGAGGGCCTCAGTGCCAGTCTGGCACATGGAGGGAGGAGAAAGACAGTGCTAATTGTACTGACAGGATGACATGACTTTGCACGGGATGTCTTTGGAGTGCGTTATCTTCATCCTTCAGCATGTAGGCACGTAGAGGAACACCTCCTATAGGCTCATCCATCTGTATTTCCAGCAGAGAATCTCATTTGCACTTCTGTGGGAGAATAGCACTGTGTACTATATCATTCCCCATATTCAATTATCCTGATTCGGCTAATTATCAAGCCCTTCATAAGTTTAATGATACTACAGTGAATAAGGTGGCACTCGGTCACAGAGCTGCTTGTATTAGTACTCATTGTTTCATTTAGGTGAATGGTGCTCTGCTGAATTGTTGCCATGGTTGTCTCAGTTCACTTTCTGGAAAGATCTGCTGAAATGGACTTGCCTTTAATACAGTTCCAAACAGTGCTTTATCCATTTTAACACAAATGATCCTTATTGACATACGGTGTGATCAATCAAACGGTAAACATCAATCGATCACTATTGAACGTGTTTTGAACTTTTTTGTGTCTTTCATTCAGTACCATACTGTATTAAAGCAAGTGGATCATCATGCAAAAGAGCATGAGTAAAGTAGCAGGTGTAATTTTGAGCATTTTTGTAATTGAGACTCATAGCCCAAGGCCATCTCCTGTTTGCTCAACAACTGACATTTTACCAGCTATAGAATGAGACCAATGCTTCATGTCTGTGCTAGAATGATTATTTCTGCACCGCCTGCAAGAAAATAAAATTTGCCGACGGTTCTAGCAAGAAGACTGAATACATGCCCTGACCTCCGAGCATACTATACAGTAAATACCATAAAAATGAAAGCACATTGCAGCTCAAGTGATTACTGATGAACAACATGACTGACAATTTAACATTCTATTCTTCAGCATCTACACAGAAGGCACCGTCATGGACAACGATTGACTTGCAACTTTTGACGACTTTTACTTGTTTATTCATTGTTTTGTAATTGCTCAAGTGCTGTCAGCAGTAGTGTTAGCCAAGCGGCTGCTATGACATTTGGGCATGACATTTACATCCCCTAAGAATACGCTTCAGACCCCTTTTATGTTTTTACAGCTTTTACATCTTGAAAACATTTCACCGTCGGAAGTTATAGTACAATCGGGTTATATTTTTAATTAGTGCTCGATAGGAACATGTAGAAACCTAGGAAATGTTAACACTCAGGAGAAATGTTTTTGTTGCTTTGCATATGGAGCTGCTCAGTGGAGATTTTACATTTCCCTCTTTGGAACACTGAAGCATTTTACCACCCAGCTAATGAGAGTTAACAGACTTGATGGAAGAACTGATGTCTACCCAAGTCCCTGCTTCTTGTTTATAGACTATCAGGATTTTAATTTTTGCCTGTTTCCTGTTATATTTCTAGAGGTCAGGTTGTCCTTTGGGTACATAATGTAAAAGTGTTTAATCCCTCACTTGGTTGTCGGCCAGTGTACGATTGTTCGCTCTAATCCCCGCAGCTTTAAAACATATGCTTGTGTGTCTGTCTAGGTGGGTGGCCCTTGCTACCTGGCTTTACACTCACATAACCTCACATACTCTCAAATGATAGATGCTATCTTTTAATAGCACCTCTCTTCTCTTAAGTAGTGCAAGCAGCCCTTGAAAAGAGCTAATTTCTCTCTTAATACCCTACCATCCTGCACTCCTTGTCTGTGATCACTTAATTGCTACGTCATGCCCAGTTGGCTGCCTGCATGCTAAATATGCCGTAGCATATTTTACTTATGTCACTGAGGGCAAATCAGGCATTTTCACCCACCACTTGCTCAATCTTCTGATTGTAGCGATAAGGAGATTAGGCCATTATACATGCAAATAAGCATGATTTCATCTTATGAAGATTGTGGAGACAGACAGACAGCGATTTATTTATTTATTTTTGCATTTTTATTACTCGGATGAACACGAGTAAGAGGCTGATTAATATGCCACTGGTGTATTTTAAATGCAATTTTAAAGCCCAATTTGCTAAGGTGAATAGCAATGACATTTTTATTCTTTTAACGGAGATTAGTTTGCTTATATATTTCTTGCATTAGCATCTACCGTTTTTATTTCGGTCTCACAGTCAGGTAAGTCTCACTGCAATTCCCCTGCCCATCACCGGGAACAGTGTGAAAAGTTTGCAACTTTTTTGTCTTTGGTTTAGCTTGGACCTAAACAGATTTGAAGCTCTGTGGTCCAATCTGATTGTGAGATTGCAGTCTTGATGGTTGTGAACCCGCAGCCTGCGGGGCCACAAGTAATATTAACACACATGGGCCCTGTTCTTACTCCCATCTTGGAAAGAATGACATGAAATTTCTGCAGCAATACATTGGCCAATAAAAGTAAAAACTGTAAAATGATTTTCCCTAAAGTACTTTGCTGTATAATGTACTTATATATCTCTTACCCTTCTCTGTGAGCCTCTCCTTTCTCCAGCTCCTGAATGACTCCCAGCAGGACTTTGATGGTTTCCTGACTGGAGCTGATCATGTTCTCCCTGGCTTGCAGCTGTTCTTTTACATCCTTATCCTGATTCACAGGCACTATCTGCTTGCATGCCTCTCGATCCACCTGTAGATTCCCTGTTCTTGTCCCAGGCTCACATTTGGATGGTAAAGCGGTAGTTGGGGCAGCAGCAACCGATGCCACTGCTGCTTCTTCCATTGCCTGTATGGGCCGAGCAGAGATCATTCCAGCATGACACTGCACTTGTGTGGTGCAGCTAGTCCTCGGCAGTGTCTGTGATTGCAGACCATTTAGCTGCAAAACCTTTTTGCGTTTACTGCGTGCTGTCGGACTCTCCAGACACTCCACCTGTGTTAAGGAGTTCCAGGCTATGGGGCTTGTCAATTTGGAGCTAGAGTTTGGCAGTGTACTGCCATCTCTGTCCTCAGAATTTATTATTTGATATTTTCCTGAGCGGTCCAGTGACTCTGAATCCCTTTGGAAGCTCTTTCGATGTTTGCTCTTCACCGTACAGATCTGGTAATTTGATTGGTCCTCTGAGGGACAGGGCAACAGTATCCTGTCTGTACACTCTGCAGCATGTGAGTGGTGCTCTATGGTGGCTATGCACTCATTTGTGTGCATCAAAGCTTTGGTCTTTTGTACGGTGTGAGACGACCTCTCTTCCCTTTCCCCCTCAGCCGCTTTCGCCCTCTTAACATCAATAACAAATCCATTGTCCTGGTCCTTATAGCTCTCTGCTGTAGCTGCATGTTTCACGCTTTGACCCTTTTTTCTCTCCATTGGGAAAGTCTGGTAGCGCTTCCTTAGGTCCGGAGAGGTCTGGACTCCAGTGCTTTTAGTCACATTGGGTATGGATCTTCGAGCCGGAACTGTCATGTACTTGCGGTACGCCACTTTGTACGTGACAGGTTTTGCTCCCCGTGCAGCAGCTGCCTGCTCGCTCTGGGCCTCACAGATGTCCTTGAAGCGTACCTGCAAGGCTTTGTTACGCTTGCGCACCTGCCGACTCCCATCCGGCGGTCCTTTTACCTCCAGTGCCATAGAGGGTGGCACCTCAGAGTCCGATTCAGAGTTGGTGAGCATGCATTTACCAACCTCTTTGCTCACCATGGTTCCTGCCAAAGAAAAACACAAAACAGGTTTGAATCCTGGGGGGGAGTTGAAAACAATTAACACATTCTCTCAGACAGCAGCTCAGTCCTTTCTGCTTGAGTTCTTCTCTCATCCCCCCCCTTTCTATTCCATTCATCTGCAATTGCTTTCCTTGATATTAATGTAGGCAAGGAGTGTTGTCTTAGCCTGAGTCTTAGCCATTGACTTTTAATGGAGTCCCTTAATCTTCCTCCCCAATGAAGCCCTCACATATTTAGAGAATAACGAGATGTCCTCCTGCCACTAAACATGAGAGAGACGAGTTGCTCAGAGATAAAGCGTTTTCACCATGACCTATTTTTCCTGTGTTAATCTCATTCGGATTAAATATCGGTTAAATATCCCCGTTATGACCGAGAACGTAAATGATAAATGTGAGAAATAAAAGGGATATTGTACTGCCTGGGATTGCACAAAAAGTTGAAGCAGTTACTATTCTCTTGAAGACAAGTTCTTCACACTCTTTGGTGCATTAGAGAGAAATTCTGTCTTTTAACTTTTACTCACTCATTCACTGAAGGCTGGGAAGAAGGGATAGAGGTTTAGATGGATGTGGGGAAATAGGAAAAGACAAGGTCTTTGTGTCTTCAGGCCTCCTCTTTATGAGATCAGACTCATCTAGTGATATCATTAACAGCTTGTAGCTCAAAGCCCAGACAGGCAGGAGCCAGACACGTACACAAAACCATGACAAAGCGAGATGAACCAAGATCAATTTTAACATAAAATGAAATTTTGCATTCATTTTGTTTGAATCGTTTTAAACTTTTTTTTTTTTTTTTTTTAATTTACTCTCATCCTCATTCCAACAAATTCATTTTAAAGTCATGCAGTGTCTGCTAATGAGCTGCAGCCAGGTGTGGAAGAGCAGGGAACACACTAAAATATGCAAAACACGGGTACTTCAGGGGCATGAATGTAAAACACTACTCCTGAACAAGTGGCACATATTTGTGCAAGTAGTGAAAGTACTTTCCTAGAGTGGTCATCGTTAAGCCAGCGGTTATTGCCTTCTCCATTAATGCAAGAACACCAAGCAGCAGCAAGCTGAAAATGCTGCCTGGCTTTACTTAATTATTTATTTAGTATCATTTATGAAATTATTATGGAACAAAATGGAATTGAATATGGTCTGGTAAGTGGAGGCATTAGATTAATCTTGCTTAGCTCTGTGGGGGGGAATGATTTCTAGATGGTCCAACTCTTTTTGGACTAATTTCCTGCCCAGTCTGCAGTTGTTTTAATCTTTTTCTTCATTTGGGCTTGTAGTTATTCATGAAAGTTCAACATGGAAAAAGTGGTTAAGTTTTGTTGTTGTTGTTTTTTGTTTTTTTTTGGTTGGGTGTTTGATTAGCCATTTCGTGAAGCAGCTTAATATCGGGTGCAATAAAGTTACTTGTGAAAGGGTGCATCAGGGTGATAAGGATGCCATCAGCAAAAAAATCTCAGTAACATTGTCGCCATATACGATTCGAAATCAAAACAGATTGCAGTCAAGCCTGCCGAGGTCAAGTCCAAGACAATTCCATGACCAGGTCCAAATCCTGTCCAAATGAAAGGTGAGTGAAGATTGAGACCAAAAATAACATTAAATATATTTGGTCCTGGCTTTTGCATTAACTAATCGATTACAAGCACATTGCACAAATATCTAGGCTACGGTTTCTTATCAGACGTGGAAGACACAAAAACTAAACACACTTAATATTTGTTTTATGTAAAATCTTACACGAAAAAAAAAAGACTATACAGTATGTAAGCAATCCTAATTTTTACGACTGACATGAGTTCGAGATTCCCAAGACTGTGTGACTGAGTTCTTAAATACAGAAACATCTTGAGACCATCCTCGAGTCCAAGATCTTACTTTTTTTTGAAAGCTCTGAAACAAAACAGCATAATGTTTTTGGACAATACAATCCAACCAATTACTTAATGTTCTTTCGCTGCATGTCGTACTGTGCATGATTTGTGTTTGTGACAAACACTCACACGTAAATTCAAATGATATCTTTCCACTCAGCCGTACACAGCAACGCTAGCTCCACTCTGAATACCGTCAGTTCCTGTTGGCACTATTTTTCAGCACACTCCAAAACTCTTACAGCTTTAACTTTAATCTCTGGTTTGGTAAAAAACTACAAAATATACAGTTCCTGTTTTTTTTTGGTGCCTAAAGTGCTTTTGTTTTCCTCTTTGCGGCGCTTTCTCGGCTTAGATCCCCGCTTTTAGGCGCAAGAAAGACATTTCCGTTTATCTACCTGATAGTGGTAAGTAAATCCACCTGCCTTTTTTTCTTTCCTAACACACTCAACGTGATGCTAAATCCATCGCCTGTCCAGTCAAAGATTCATACTACATGCAAATTCCCCCTCACTTTCACCTCCGTTCTTAATTTATCTATCTCCTTCTGCCAGATAAGCGAACTGGCTCAGAAAGCAGATCATTTCTGAGCTAAGCATTCAAAGAAAAAAAAAACCTCTGACACACTTCCCACTGCTGTCTCATGCGCTTCCTATCCTATTTCATATGCACATCTTGCTCTCTCCCATAAATTGCTCACCCAAAAAGATCACTTGCTACAATTCTTTAAATGGAAACAATAGGCAGCTTCTACCGTAGATTGAATCGCCTTCATCATTAATGTTGGAGAGCTTGCATTTTATTGCTCATGCCTCTTTTATATATCCCGTCTCTCCGCACTAGAGTTCACAGAGACTGACTGTAGATCAGATCTGAGTGGTGGATCATAGCCAGTGGAGTGGACTCTAAACCGGATGGATTTCTTTTGATGTAGGATGAGACACTTACTCAAGGTTACCAGTTTATGATGATCAGGACATAAAGCAGCCTGAGAAGATCCTATGTATATTCAATCCCCTCCCAATCCATCGGAACGACAGCGTCTTCCTACCTCCCACGCTCACCCCGTCGATTTGAGATGGAAAATATGAGAAATATGAAAATTTCAGGTTTCATTTCTTGCTATTAATATGTAAATGTGTTCAATGACACATTTGAGCAAAAATAATTGGACCATGTGAATGATAGTTACCTTGGGTTACCTTTCTGTTTAACCTGTGAAATCTGCAGTTTTGGTTAAAAAGGATAAGTTAACATAAACATCAGCGCACCGTCTATGGGAGAAAAGCAAGGCATGTTGAATCCTGGAAAATCAGTCAAAGGTATTGCTGCAGAAATATCGTCACTGCGCACATCTGTCGTGGAAAAGCCCTCGTTCTAAAACCTTTTTCTTTCTTTAAGCCTCATTTTCATTGAGCAAGTCATCCTGCAACGTTGCTTCTGAAAAATGAAAGTAAAGTCTGAGTGCTGGACATCGCAGCAGCATCACTAATCCGGCTTTAGCTCTGGCCTTTGCTGTGTTTATCTATTTCAATCTGGTGGTTCTCTTCTTTAACTCTGATTAGTCTGGCTTTCAAGATGCCATGCAGGCTAATAATGTGAATATCTTTTTAAGAAGTGATGGACGAGTGGACGGCTTTGATGGTTGTTTGCATTTATGTTTGTGCGATATTAAAGCCAGTGAAAGAAAGCAGATTTTAA